>NC_053028.1:308033051-308242902 GCF_003073215.2 Triticum urartu | reverse complement strand
AATGTCCATCATGAAGCTAAAGCTCTTGATATCATTGAGCTCACAGGCCTGCTCACTCCTGGTGAATACTATGAACCAGGTTGTCAACAACACCAAAATGCCTTGGAAAGCATCTTTCAGAAGCCAGAACCCAACATGAGTCAAATGCTGAGCATGATGAAGCCTCTACCTCACGACGCTGAATACCCATCTGAGTTCTTTGTTGAAGACCTAGAGTACCTGCCTCGCACCATTTACCATATCATCAGGAAGACTCTATGGCCTGTCAAAGGACATTCATCTGCAGCAAAGCTTGAAGGAGCAATGAAGACTTTGGTTTTCTATATCTTCAATGGCATCATCTTCAATGCTCAAGACTTCTTCATCAGGAAGTTGGCTGCATCTGGCTCCGACATTTTTGGGTTGAAATTCTATGCTCCATGGGTCATGTGTCTAATCAAGCGTCACTCCTCCTTCAACTATCAGCCGTCTGTGTGCAATCATCTTATATTCTTGCCAGAGGTTGATCTGTTAGTTGAAGCTATTTACCCAGAGCCGGCTAAGGATCCCCTTTATCTTCACAATGTTGATCACCAAAGCTTCACCCAGCCTATTGAAGGAGTTCCAGCAGTTTCTCGTGTTTATCCTCGTGCTGGTAACACACGTGCCCCTCGCGCTCAGACTGACGCCACTGGTAGCACCATTGCGCAAAGGCCTCGAAGACGGTCTCGTGTCCTAAATGACCGAGAGCTTCTCATTGCGCTGCATCAGAAACAGGACAAACATCACGACTGGCTTAAGCGTCAGATGCAAAGCCTCTTGGTGGATGTCAACCGCATTCGCAATCTTGCCACCAAGAATGCCTTTGTCACTCATGAAACCTGTCGGAGGTCGTGGAAGAGTTTGACCCTACTTAGTGCTGAAGCTGATCTGCAAGACGATGGCTTCACCGAACGGTTCAAGTTTGACTCAACTCCTCCTAGAAATGCTCACTTGCATCGGACTCCCTCACTTGAAGACTCTGACTACTCGTCCTCAGCTACGACCGTAAATGCCAGAGTCATCGATGACCAAGATGATGCAACTTCACCTCCTCCAACTTCAGTGTGTGTCGACACTGCACCAAGTTCCTCTGCACCACCGGATCTCAACGACGACCCATATGAGTTGATAGTCTTCAAGCGGGTCAATATGGGTGGTTGGTTTATTTTTTTGCTACTTTTGCCAAGTGCTTGCAACTCTCGTTTTCGACACATTTGGTTCTTTGAGTTGTAACACTTAAACTCGATGGTCGTCTGCTACTTATTTGCTATTCTGTGATGCGATGATAAATCCCGCATGTGCGATGATAAATTCTGCACTTAGATCATTTTGCAGACGTCCATTTTTCATTATGCATGTCATTATCTTCGTTAAATCATATCTTGCATGATGAATTGTCATGATAGGCTGAAGAGGATCTCCACAAGTACAACCTGCCATGTGCATTTGCATTCCAAAAGCAAATTACTTATACGCACATCTTCAGGGGGAGCCCTTGCAACTTATGAAGAAAATACCCTATCCTTTACAATTTCACATATTTTATTCCCCGTTAAAGACTTCAACCAGTTTGTCATCAATCACCAAAAAGGGGGATATTGTAAGTGCATCTAGTGCCACCCCTAGTTGGTTTTGGAGTATTGACGACAAACCTGGTTGAGGGACTAATGTGTTTGTGAGAATTGCAGGATAACACAGGTTGAAGTCCCTCATTGATTCGGTTTTCCTATCGGAGATGACCCCTAAAAATGTATGAAGACATTGAAGTCAAAGGTGGGATGTGAAGACATTCACATTGAAGACTATGACAAGAGAAGACAACGTGTGAAGACTATGGAGCGCGAAGACTTAAGTGTTTCATCGTTCTTTTTCTTTTTTGTTGAGTCATAGGAACCACCGTACTGTTAAGTGGGGTCCAAGTGAACCAGTCAGAATAACAGAAGTGATGCTTAACCAAAATCTTATGTCTTTGAGCGAAGACAATGAGAGCAAATCTTATCCAGAGCTGGGTAAGTCAGCTTTGCTTGTAGCTCAAGTAAAGTTGACGTGTGTGTTTGAAATCTGACCGTTGGAACACGTGTCAGTTCCTTAGTGACCCAGGGTCATTTCGGACAAATCAGGTCGGGTTGCCTTGTGGCTATAAATAGCCCACCCCCTACAACCATAAACGGTTGGCTGCTCGGAGTTAGTGTACGGCTTTTGTCGTTTGAGAGCAACCCACCTCGAAGCCTTTGATAGAGAATTCCTTGCGAGCACAAACCCCTAAACACCTAGAGCCAAAGAGTGTTAGGCATCACTGAAGTCTTCCTGTCTATGTGATCTGAAGACTTATTACACTTGAGGACTGTGAATCCTCCAGCCGGTTAGGCGTCGCGTTCTGAGCATCCAAGAGTCATTGTGGATGGCTGGTGAACGAAGTCTGTGAAGGTTTGGAAGTCTACCTTGAAGACTTACCAGAATGATTGGGCAAGGACTGGGTGTCCTTAGCTCAAGGGGAATAAGGTGAAGACGCGGTCTTCTGAGTTAAATCTCAGCCTCCCTAACCAGACGTACAGTTGTCACAGCAATTGGAACTGGTCCAACAAATCATTGTCTTCAACAAGTCACTGGTTTCATCCTTCCCATCCCTTCACTTACTGTTGGTCCTGGTGAAGTCATTGTATGATTGCATTATTTTTTGTCTTCACTGAGTGACTGCTTATTCTGATTGGCTTCACACTATCTTCCTACCTGATCTATACTGCCTAGTTGCTATTAGTCATTGTGCTTTCACTTCATTGAATACTTGACTATGGCTTGCTTAGTGTAGTCTACCTTCCGCTGCATGGTAATAGGTTTATTTGTATCGTTTGTCTTCGAAACTCCAATGTTTTGAAGACTTTCATAAAAATCGCCTATTCACCCCCCCTCTAGTCGATCACTAGCACTTTTAGAGCTGGGTTGTGCGTTGGTGGCCATGGAAAGCTACATGGAGTTTCAACTGCTGTTGTTCTTAAATTTCTCCCTTTCCTTCATGTGGTGCTGCCATGATTTCTGATCTATACAGTCGGTGGCACAAGTTGTTTCTGCAATTCGCGATGATTGGATTCTTTCATATGTCTAAAACAAGACTTGGTTTTCCAGCGTCAAGCTAGTTGATGAGATTCTCTTAATTTTGTTGATGGTCAGGAACTATAACAGAATTTTATTTACTATATTGTTGTTAAATTTTCATTCATGTTTTTCAATTAGATTCATGTCTACGAAGTTGCATCTATGTCCGACAGGTGATTTTGTTAATAGCGCGAGGACCGGGCAGCTGATTTGTTCAAGCATATCTCTCCCTGAAAACAAAATACCAGTAATTCTAGTACTATTTAATGTTATTGTACATAGTCAAAACCAATGCTTTATAAACAAATATATCAGTTCTTATGACCTAGTTGCCCAAAAATAAATTAACAATATAATTACTTAGTAATCTTCCATCTAATCACACATTACCTTTAGGAACACACACCATTTGCCACATGTACCACCTTCTACAGTTCTACTCCAGTGTGTTCTAGACAGAACACATATTCTGAATTTTTTCTTTAGTGCCAAAGACGGAAGTACTCGTTGGATTTTAGTTCACATGATGCAACGAGGAGCATTTCATTGGATGGCACCATGGCACACACGCAAGAGTGCGGGTCAAAGGCTAATATTGTAGCTCGGTTTTGCTAGTACTGCCTGATCTTTGTTGTAGTCTAACTGATCCATACAATGCACACATCTTCTCCCTTCGTTGTAGTGTAACTGATTTAGCACATGAATCAAATACATAGACACAAAGAGAGATTGGTGATCAAGACAGATAGAGTGTGTGAGAGAGGAGGCCGAAAGAATAACGGAGACATGTGGTTGAGCTGAAACTTAGAGCATATCCGACGTGGCGATCCATTTGGTCCTGCGGCATTCCTTTGTGTCCGCGCGGACAACAAATGATGCCCAACGCAGATACCAATTTTCATTTTTCTGTCCATTTTGTGATTGCTCTCAGCCATTTCGGTCTCAAATTTATATCATATTTGGGTCTGAAGCGGGCTCACGTCAAGGGACATGAGCTTGTGTGTGCGCTGGCGTGTGCATTCCCACCCTTGCCGTGCATGCGCGCCATGCTGAGTTGGAGTTTCTCCCGCCGTCGCTCTCGCTCGAGCGCCCGTGCTCCCGTCCAGCTCGAGGCCACACGCACCCGAGGAGCTCCAGCCCGGCCCGGCCTCGCCTCCCCCAGCCTTTGTGCACCCATGCCCTAGCAGGCCATGGGTGACGTTCGGCGGTGCAGCTGCTCAAGCAGCAGGAGCAATGCCAGTGTAGCTTATCCAGGCCATGGTCAACGTACACCCGCAACCCCCCGCGTCGCTTTCGCAGGAGAGTCAACCGTATCAAGGGCCCCCCGTTTAATATTTTTTTGGAAATGGAGGTTTACCCCCGGCCTTTGCATCATAATGATGCATGCGGCCATCTTATTAAAAGTACGTAGAGTAGCACAAAGTCATAAAAGTATTATAGCTCGCAAGCGGAGCAAAGGAAATAAAAAGGAAAAAGTACACGCTGAGAATCACAACCGGTACGGCAATATGTATGATACGACTCCTAGAGTCCTATCCTGCTATGCGACTGCCATCCGAACTGGTTGAATATAGCCCGTGCTACCATCTCCCACTGGTTGCACCCAGTAACCAAAGGCTCCCTGGAGTCCATAGGAGTGAGTAAGGACCACGTACGGATCCAAGCAGTAGCTCTGAAGATAACCCGTAAGAAATTTAAATTGTATTGTCTGTTAAAAATAAAATCATTCCGACAGTTCCATATAGCCCACAAAAGCGCACATATTCCAATCCGAATGCGAGCTGCAATAGTATGTTCAACCCCAGCTAACCACGTTCGAAATAACGAGTCAATGTCAACTAGAGGATTAATGTTGAAGGCTATATGAATCGTTCTCCAAAGCAATTTGGCTATTGGGCATTCAATGAATAAATGTTGTATTGTTTCATTATGATCACAAAAACAACAATGTGAACTACCTACCCAACGCCTCTTAATTAGGTTGTCCTTGGTGAGAATAACTTGCTTGTGGACAAACCACATAAAAAAATTATCCGCAAGGGAACCTTAATCTTCCAGATATGCAACGATCTTGAGATTGGGCCAGAATTAATCAAATCCAAAAAACGACTTCACTGTAAAAACCCCATTTTAGCTAATTTCCATTGCATCGAATCTGCCTGGTCGGAGAGTTGAACATCTATCAATCTCCGAACTAGGTGCATCCAGGCTGTGCATCGCTCCCCAACTAGTGCCCATCTGAACTGGATATTCAAAGGAATCATTTGGAAAATTGTGCCTACGTAGTCCTCCTTACGTTGCACAATATTATAAAGGGTTGGATATTGGATGGCTAAAGGCGTCTCTCCCAACCACGTATCCTCCCAAAATCTTGTTGACATCCCATTGGCAACCAAGAATTTTACCATATGAAAGAACACATCCTTCATCCTCATAAGTACTTTCCAGAATGGCGAGTCAGTTGGTCTCATGGTAACCTGAGTGAGTGTTTTCGACTGCAAATATTTATTGCGCAAAAGCTGTGCCCACATGCCATCTGGCTCTGTCTCTAACCTGTAGAGCCATTTACTCATAAGACATTTATTCTTGATTTCTAAATTTTCAATACCTAGACGCCCCTGGTCTTTTGGGCAGCAAAGGATATCCCATCACGCGAGTCAGTATTTCCTCTTGGCCTCATCTGACTGCCAGAAAAACCGAGATCTAAAGAAATCAAGTCGCTTCCGTACCCCTTTCGGAATTTCAAAGAATGATAGTAGGAACATCGACATAGTAGTCAATACCGAATTAATCAGTACTAACCGACCTCCATAAGACTTAAGCTTACCCTTCCAGCAGCTTAGCTTTTTCTCAATTCGATCTTCGATACATTTCTATTCTTTATTAGATAACTTACGGCGGTGAATAGGTATGCCCAGATAACTAAATGGCAAAGAACCTAATTCACACCCGAACAATTATCTATAAGTATCCTGCTCGGCTTTGGCCTTCCCAAAGCAGAACAATTCACTCTTGTGAAAGTTTATCTTTAACCCAGATAATTGTTTGAAGAGACATAATATAAGTTTCATATTACGCGCTTTAGCTATGTCATGTTCCATGAATAGGACCGTGTCGTTAGTGTATTGTAAGATGGATACTCCTCCATCAACTAGATGGGGAACTAACCCCTCGACTTGACCATGCTGCTTGGCTCTGCCAATTAGAATGGCCAACATATCGGCCACTATGTTAAACAACAAAGGAGACATGGAATCGCCCTATCTCAGGCCCTTGTGTGTCTAGAAAAAATGTCCGATATCATCATTAACCTTGATTCCGACACTACCCTTCTGGACTTGAGAACCCACCTGATTCCGCCAAGCCTCACTAAATCCTTTCATGTGCATTGCTTGCTGAAGGAAAGGCCATTTAACTTTATCATATGCCTTCTCAAAATCCACTTTGAAGATAACCCCATCTAGCTTCTTCGAATGGATTTCGTGAAGCGTTTCATGCAATACGACCACCCCTTCTAGTATGTGTCGTCCTGGCATGAACGCTGTCTGGCTGGGTTGTACCACAGAATGAGCAATTTGTGTCAATATATTGGTACCCACCTTGGTGAATATTTTGAAACTCACATTAAGAAGACATATGGGCCTGAATTGTTCTATGCAAACCGCTTCTTCTTTCTTTGGTAACAACGTAATCATGCCAAAGTTCAGATGAAACAGCTCAAGATGGCCATTAAAGAAATCATGAAACATAGCATAAGAATATCCTTAATAATATGCCAACATTTCTTATAGAATTCAGCAGGAAACCCATCTGGCCCTGGTGCTTTGTTTGGTTTCATTTGGGAAATTGCATCGATAACCTCCTTCTCGGTAAATGGAGCGGAGAGAATATCATTCTCCTCTACTTGGAGCTGGGGAATATCTCCATAGACAGATTCATCTACGTGCACCGTACTTGCTTCCGAATGCCCAAAGAGTTGTTTATAATAGTTAGAGATATATGCTTTCAGATTCTCATGTCCCACTATTGTCCCCTCGTCTTGTTCTAGCTGTATGATTTTCTTCTTCCTATGTTTACCATTTGCAATCATATGGAAGAATTGTGTATTGTCATCCCCTTGGACAACCTTAAGCACTTTAGCACGCAATGCCCATTTGAGCTCCTCTTCTCTTAGAAGAGCCCGTAAGCCTTGCTCGGCTTCGGACTTAGAGCTTTGCTCATGAACCGTAAGGAGGTTACGTTCAGCTTTCAAATCAAGTGCTTCAATTAAATGAGTGAGTCGTTCTTTTTCTTGTTTGTAAATACCACTCTCATTTCTGGCCCAACCTCTCAATAACTGTCTCAAATGTCGGATCTTATTTTGCCATCTCTCAATATTAGTACTTCCATTAACAGGTTTTGCCCATTCGCGTGCAATGATTTCTAAAAAAATTCTTTCTCGAACCATCCTGATTCGAAAGAGAAAGCATTCTTGTGCGCAACATGTGTAGCCTCACCCGAGTCTACAAGAAGTGGTGTGTGGTCCGAGATCGCTCGCTGCATCGCATGAACCAACACCAAAGGGTACTTTTGTTCCAATCCACACTAGCAAGTACCCAATCCAACTTCTCAAAAGTCAGAATGGGCAACGAATTGGCCCATGTAAATTGTCTACCAGTGAGCTCAATTTCTCTTAAATTAAGACTCTCAACAATCATGTTAAACATCATGGACCACCGTCCATCAAAATTGTCATTGTTCTTTTCATCTCTCCTCCGAATGATATTAAAGTCTCCACCGACTAGGATTGGTAGAGTTTCATCTCCCTCGTTTAATATTGGCTTGACCACCACATACTCGCGAGCCAGTGACTGTTCTCTCCTAACAAGCGCAGAGTCAAGCGTATCAAGAACCAGGAATGTTCTTTTCAGAGGCTAAGGCCATTCCCGATGCCGGGACAAGCTACGAACTTGGAGTAGTTCGAACCCGGCTCCCCTCAAACTTGACTACGTAACCTAGCAGGGTGCAAACCTTTTGCAGAACTTGTCGAGGAAGTGATCCACTTGGCGGCCCCATGCCATGACGGCGAGGGAGCCTATGCATGGGCCAGGTCGAAGCAGCCGCCCAACCGGATCACTATATAATGAAGCATGTTGGGGCAGCCTAGAACCTTGTCGACAAAGTAGCTTGCGATCATCGTCAAGTGGCGGGTAGACAGTGAGTGAGAGAGAAAGAGAGGGGGCGTGAGAGGGAGTGTCAGAATGTGATAAAGAGAGGGGGGATTGGTAGTTCATAGTTGGTGGGATCGATAGAAAAATGGTTGCACGGAAGTTAGGCATTAATGAAATAACCCCCTCCCCCCGACACGTGACGCGCGCACGCACGTGAAACACGACCCCTTCCTTGGGAAGGAAGTTGGCACTTGGCTTAGAGCATATACACCCACGGACACCAAATCCGGTCCCTCAAACACCTGTGGACGTGACGGGATGCGTTCACAGGTAGTGAACGGTCACACCTCATACTTTATGCTATGCATCAGAGTACCTCATATTTCATCCTATAGATCCATACAAAGCATGCGAAAAAATACCTACGTACTACACAAATCACACTAGCCTAAACAACGCTTCGTTGTCGGGGATGTCCACGATCTCAGTGTTGAGCGCCAAGTAGATGTGCGCGTAGGAGAGCTCTGGCTACTCCTCCTCATCAATATAGGCGAGCATCTCGTCGATGTCCATGGCATGCTCCACCTATGCCTGTTGGAGGCAATGGTGTTTGGCCTCCTCCTCCTCTTGGAGGGAATCAAGGATTTCATGCTGCTCTATGTGCACATCCGCATCCTCATCATCCTCCTCCTGTACTATGTCCTCACCATCCTTCCCCTCCTTCTCATCAAACTCCTCCAGATCCACCGCGCTCGAAGGTAGCCCCGCAGCGATCCAGGCTTCCCGTCTTGCTCGGGTTTGCTCCAGGAGCTACAACCGGCGCTCCGGCATTACATATGGGTAGCTCCATACTCGGCGACGTGATGGCATGGCTACTTGTGGTGGCGGACGGCAAGCGGCTGACGAGTGGAAAGTGGTGGCGGCAACGGACGGGAGTGAAGGAAATACAGACCGGTAGAGTTTTTGGTGCACACGTACAAATTAAATAGCCAGGCTAGGGCACTCCGTGGCCCTCCGGAGCGGTGACACACGGCGCCATCAGTCTGAGGAAGGAGACGAGTTTCGGACTGCCGAGTTTCGGAGTGTTTGTGTGTAGGACCCGGCCGTTAGTCCATCGTGACGGACACGCACGGTCACGCCCGGGCCTCTTCATATCCGTCCCAGATTTGGGTTGAATAAGAGGGGCACTGGTCAGCCTGGGCATTTGAGGCATGTTTGACCGGACTGTCTGTCCGGACATTTAAGGGGGTTTGAGCCACCCTGCTATAGATGCTCTTACTATGTTTGAGGGTGTCGGTTATAAAAAACAGAACGCAACAGGTCGGACGAAATCTGGGACAGTGCCCAATAGCAAGCGCGCTACATCGTACTCCATGATTTTGTACAGCAATGGGTGGTAGAAATTTTTGCTGGAACAAAAGTCAATGCTCACCCCGTGAAACGAACCGCCATGGAATCCAGCATTCAGAGATGTCCTGACATTTTTGTTTGGTTGGTTCCCCTTGGAAGTTAGTATCTAGCGGCAAAATTGACAAATTTGACCTATGGACAAAATCAAATCACAGAATGAACTGCCCGTGAAACTATTTCACGCGGCTAACCTTTTTGTGTGACGCCCGACACAAAGGCGCCACACTACACTATGCAACGCCTCACAGATAGGCGCTACACGCCTGTCCAGCGTTGCATCCGTGTGATCCGAAAATTACTAAGTCAGTGTGAAGCGCCTGAGAGCTAGGCGCCACACTATACAGTGTAGCGACTAGCTTCTAGGCATTGTACTAGTGGTTGCCTCATTTTTTAGTGCAACCACTAGTGCAACACCTGAGAGCTAGGCGCCACACTATACAGTGTAGCGCCTAGCTCTCAGGCTCTGCATAATGACTTAGCTATTTTTAGGCAGTCTGGGGTGCAACGCTGGCCAGGCGTGTAGAGCCTATCTGTGAGGCGTTGCAGAGTGTAGTGTGGTGTCTTCGTGTCGGGCGTCACACAAAAATGTCAACCGCGTGAAATAGTTTCACGGGCAGTTCATTCTATGATTTGATTTCGTTCACAGGTCAAATTTGTCAAATTTGCCATATCTAGAAGACACCAAGGGGCGGCCCGTGATTGCACTCACGCAGCGGGGCTGGCTAAAAGCGTAGCTAGTCTACTCCCCCAGAAGCCAAGATGTCCATTCGGTGGCTGATACTACCAAGAAACTAGGCTGAAGCGCAGCACAAGATTGACGAACAGGGTAGCATAGACCGCAATTATCCGTCCACAATTTCATGCCTTTTACAAATCAAGATTCGATTTGCACACCCATAGTACAGTAGCGTTCTTGCAGTGCCTTTATTCTCGATATCATTGCCCCCTTAGTGCTTTTTTCATGTCTATTGTGTGGATCCAATTTCTCGCGCTCAACAATCGTTTTCCGGCGTTTTGTTTGTTCATGCAAAATCATTTTCGCTCACATGAGCCAAAGAAAACTCGACCTTAAAAATCATTTTTTGGTCCACTACACAACCAAAGATTTGATGCTAACGCATCATGATCCTGTAATAGTGAATGTGATACGTCAGAAAAACTGAATATCTTTTGCTGGCCATTTTTTGTCGCAGGATGGATGGATGGGTACGGGTTCCTGCCTTCGGGGCCGACCGCACCCAGACGGGTTGACGATGTATCATCCTGCAGGAGGCGGCATTGCGGAGTCTTGAATCGGACAAGGAAGATCAGACCAGGCCAATGGAAAGGTGCCCGCGATCGGCTCGAGGTGCAGCGTGAAGAAGTTGCATAATCTGATTTCCTCGTTCGACGACAAGAAGACAACACATACATACTCCCTCTGTTTTAAAATAGATGACCTAACTTTGTACTAATTTTATACTAACTTTGTACTACAATTAGTACAAATTTAAGTAATCTATTTTGGAATGGGGGGAGTAGAACTGAGAGGCGTGCTCGCTATTGGGCGGCGCCTACCTGCTTCAACGTGATGACGAGCTGCCGATAGATGGCGGTCACCCACCGCGAGTCCAGTGTGTCTGGCCGTCGCCGTCTGTTTGCTTACTCCAGCATAGTTTTTTTTTGAAAGATCCAGCACTGCTGGCTTTTCATTGATTAAGCAGGGAGCATGCGGAAAAAAATTCATGATCAAGTGATCATGGTGGGGGTTACAGAGTTGACGCCACTAGAGGGGTCGCCATTTGCCTCAAAAATTGAACAGAGATCAGCCTGGGTCACCAAGTGGTGTTTCCAGGCATTTGGCTCCGGCAAGCCTCCAAGAATCCATGTCTTGCCTGATTGCTGCAAGGATTTCAACACTCTGACGCCGACGATCTCTGAAGGTTCTTGCATTCCTCTCCGGCCAAATATGCCAGGCCACCGGCATCATTGTAGACTGCACCCTTTTCCTATTTGCCGTTCCTGCTGCGCGCATGGCTCGTCTAAACCGTTGCTTTGACGATCCCGGAGGCCCGTTTGGAGCGGCTAAGATACTGGCGTACCCCGGGAGGGAGGCAACCTTTCGCCAAATTTCCTGAGGCAGTGGGCACTCCCAGAGTAGATGAACTGATGATTCAAGGCTTCGCATGCACAGTCGGCAGAAGTAGCCATTTACCCATCCCCTCCTCTGCAATCTGTCATTGCACCATAGCCTATCCTGGAGCAGCAGCCAACAGAAGAACTTCACCTTGGCAGGGGCCCAAGCTTCCCATAGGAGAGCCTTGTTGTCCGTCTGTTGAGTCTCCGCGAATTGGACCTTGTATGCCGAGCCTGCTGAGTATTTCCCGGAGGCGTCAAAAATCCATCTGATGGTGTCTTGGGTCCTTGCTTGCAACAGCGTGTTTGCACCCGCAATGACTTGCCACATGAGAAGGAAGCTTGTAGCGATGTCGTCGTAGCCTCGATGTCGCAGATCCTGAATCCATGAGTCATTATGCAGCGCAGCCGCCACCGTTTTCTGTTTTCCTCTCGATCTTTTGAACAGGTCGGGGAACAAGGCGGCCAACGGTGGCGAGGTGAGCCAGGTGGAGCTCCAAAAAGAGGCCATCTTCCCGTCGCCGAGGGTCACCGTTGTGGCAGCAGCAAACTGAGCCGTGTCTTGCTGATCGCATGGCAGCTCAGTGCCTGCCCACGGGTGTTCTTGGTGGTGCCAGGCAAGCCATAGCCAGCGCAACTGGAGGGCTCTGGAGAATTTGCTCAAGTTGTGGATTCCCAATCCCCCTTTTTCTGTTGGCGAGCAAACCGTCGTCCAGTTGACCTTGCATTTTCCTCCGGCGAGGTCATCATCCTGTGCCCAGAGAAAGCGCCGCCTTACTTTGTCAACTTCCTTGAAGAATTTTTTCGGCGCTCGCAACACGGACAGGGCAAAAGTGGGGATTGCCGTGAGAACACAGCGGACTAACACCCTTCTTCCAGCAATTGATATTAACTTGCCCTTCCAGCCGGCCAGCCTAGCTCTTATCCTATCAAGTACAAAATGTAGATGCACAAGTCGTAGTCGTCCCAGCCTGATCGGAAGACCAAGGTATGTTATTGGGAAAGGCCTGATTTGCCCTCCAAAACTCTGCAGAATGAGATCCAGGTCCAGCTCATCGCATCTGATGGGGCTTATTGAGGATTTTGCTTGGTTGAGGTGCAGGCCAGAGGCGTCACCGAACAGCTTAAGGAGTTGTAGCAGCTTGTCAATTTCCTCCTTGTCTGGGTTTGCAAATATTATTGCATCATCTGCATATAGACTGACTCTGAGCTTTACATCTCTGCCCGGCAATGGTGCAATGATCCCATCAGCGGCCGCCTTGGAGATGAGACGATGAAGGGGGTCAATAGCCAAGATGAACAGCAGAGGGGACAACGGATCGCCCTGCCTTAGGCCTTTCTTGTGTTTGATCTGGGCACCCGGGATGCCATTTAGCATGAAAGCAGAAGAGGAGGAGGAAAGCAGGAGGGCAATCCAGTCCCTTCACCTGGCGCTGAAGCCCAAGACCGTGAGGAGTTCCAGAATGTATTCCCAGGACATGGAGTCGAAGGCTCGAGCAATATCCAACTTCATCAGGAGGGCAGCCTTCTTCTTGCGGTGCAGGGACCGGACACAATTTTGGACATAAAGGAAGTTGTCTTGCGGGCATCTTGATTTCATGAAAGCACTTTGGGCTGGTGAAATGAGTGCGTCCATAACCGTTGAAAGGCGCATGGATAAAACCTTTGCAATAAGCTTAGGGAGCGAGTTAATCAGACTAATCGGCCTGAAGTCTCCAACTCTTTCAGCCCCATCTTTCTTTGGCAGCAGCGCCACTAGAGCATCGTTTATGCACTCAAAGTTTGCTCCAGATAAGCTGTGAAACTGCTGGAACATGGTCATAACATCGCCCTTGATTATGTCCCAGCAAGAGCGGTAGAAAACTCCATTAAAACCATCAGGACCCGGCGCCTTCTCGCTTGGGGAGGCAAGCACGGTAGCCCACACTTCCTCCTCCGTGAAGGGATTATCCAGCCCTACTGCCGCCACCCTTGGGAGTCCCAGCTCTTGCCAGTTCAAGGTGCAGGATCGCTGCTCTTTTGTGCCCAGGATGGAGTGGAAATGATCCTGTATAATCTCTGCCTTGTCGTCATGCTCCGTTGCAAGGGTTGTGTCAGTGCGGAGATGGTGGATGAAGTTCTTCCTCTTTCGCGAGTTGATCTTGGCGTTGAAAAAGGACGTGTTTGCGTCGCCGGCCCGCAGCCAAGTGACCCGTGACGCCTGTCTTCTTCGTGCCCGCTCCACCGCTGCAAGTCCAAGCACCCGTTGCTTAAGCAGTTTTCTGAATCTGAACTCTTGTGGCGTCATCTGTCGCGTCTCCATGGCAATACCAAATCTGAGGATAAGCTCATTTTTCATATGGAACTGCACTTTGGCATCGCTGAAGATGGTCTTGCTCCACAGCTTGAGGTCGTTTGCCACTCTTTCCATCTTTGTTTTGAATCTGGCAAACATGCAGGTCTGGTTTACTGGGCGGTGCCAAGCCCGTTGCACTGTTTCTCTGAAGTGGGGGAATTTGGGCCAGAATCCCTCGAACCTGAACCTTGCCCGGGTTGGGGGAGTTGTCACACTAGCGAGCATCAGGGGGCAGTGATCGGAGCAGGAGGATGATGCAGCCATCAACATGTATGATGGGAAGAGCGCTTCCCACGCCGTGTTGGCGAAGAATTTGTCGATGCTAACTAACGTCGGCGACTCCCGCTCGTTACTCCACGTGAAACGCCTATTTTTGCACTTAATCTCTCTAAGAGATGCTGAATCTATAGCCCTTCTAAACCTACCCATGATTCTTCTATTAAGGTTTAGGTTGCTTTTGTCCCTAGCCTCGTAGATGACATTAAAATCGCCATTGATTAGCCACGGGGATCCTCCGGGCGGTGCACTTCTAACCAATTCTTGCAGAAAATCCTCCTTTCTAGCATCGTCCGTTGGGCCGTAGACAGTGGTAAGGAAAAAGCGCTCATTTGTGCTAAGCACGGTGACCTGGGCCGTGATGCTAAATTCACCTATCGCCTGTGAAACTACTGAGATGATATTCCTATTCCAGAAGATTGCTGCGCCGCCGCAGGTTCCAATCGCTGGAAGGACAATGCAGTCCTGAAGTGTGTTGCCTCCTATATCTAACACCATCTGCCGCGACCAAATATCTATTTTGGTCTCCTGTATACACAGGATGGCTGTTCTATGTGATGCTGCAATCTCGCGGACCGATTCTCTCTTTGCAGACATGTTTAGACCCCTAACATTCCAGGAAACAATACTGCAGTTCGTACTACTCATGGGGCACAAGGATTTTTCTCCAGGAGAAAATCTTGACTACTAAGATTGAGATACACCACCTTACAATCAGGGCTCGCCGGCGGCCACCAATAGGCCCCAACTCCCGCCGGCAGAGAAACACCACCGCCATCCTAGCACTACGAAGCAATCCTAACTCGAGCCGGCTTAAGGCCAGCCGCCCCTGGAGGCTACAATGACTAAAAACATCATACATGATCACACCTGGGCCGCCATGGCTGCTCCTTCAGGGCCAAGAAGCCCCGCAGCGATGCAGAGCGCTTCTTTGTTAAGGCGGGTGAGTTTGGCAAGCCCCTCCATGTCTTTCTCCGTGAGGGGTTCCTCGAACTTCTTGACCAGCGCTGTCGCCACCTTGGGAGTCCACTTGTCCTTGGGGCCGAGTAGACCTAGCTCGCGCACAATCCTGAGAGCCGCGCGGTTGGCGACAGGCACCTGGGAGGCGTTGCTGGCCTGCCTTGCACTCTGGCGGGTTGGCACTGAGGTAGCTCTCGATCTTGGAGGAGCAGATGGCCGCTGCGACAGCGCCTTGGCAATGACTGGTGGAGGGATGTTGGTGAAGAGGGAGCGCATTGCAGAAGGGGGGCGCTGGCGTCGATCGCCAGGTGCTGCACTTCCTGGGTCACCACATCAAGCTGCACCGCAACAGAGGACGCTGGAGCTTGTGCCTGGCATGCCATGGTTGATGTGCCTCCATGTTCTGCCACCAAAGCCGCTGCAGCATCGACTGGGGTCTTCTCCAGGGGGAAGTCGGGCGGCTCCACCAGGGCCGCGGCAGCAGCAGAGTCGATCTCCTCAGCCATCCCAAGTGATGCAGCCGGCGTGACCTGGCCCCTGTCTTCCTCGAAGAAACTTGCCACCGGGTCTAGGGAGGGGAGCCGGGCCGCTGCAGTGACCCTGGCGACCGCCATCTTGCTCTTGCTGCGGGGCGCCGCCGCCTGCCTGCCCTTTCCTCCGGTAGGGCGCTGACGACTGGTGGGGGTGCGGCTCCGGTGGCGATGCTCCTAGGAACCCGACCCCTGCTTGGGGTCCTTGCCATGGTCGCTGTGGCCCTGCCCAAGCAGGGTGTCTTTCCACGAGCGCCGGCCGCCGTCATCGTCTCCATCATGGCCGCGCCTGTGGCCGCCAAAAGGCGGCCCATGGCAGCCCGTGGAGGCAACCGGGGGCCTCTGGCGCTGCTCCTGGCCTTGCGGCGCCGTGCCGTCCTCCACCTTCATGTACCAGGTAGCAGGGTAGACAGCCGGGAAGGGGCGGTCGTCGGCTCCCGATTCCGAAGAAGGGAGACCGCTCTGGGGTGATGAAGAAGAGCGCGGCGAGAGCGGAGTCCAATCTTCCACGAGGTCCACGTGAAGCAGCAGGTCGCGTCGCTTCACCCAGGGCGGCGGCGCGACATCGCGACTCGGCGGCGAGAAGCCGAGCATCTCCTTTGTTCTGCCAGCCCCGCGCTTGATCATCCAGAGCGTGCGTTTGGTCGGGATGTGGGCAACATCCCAAACCCAAACCCAGCAGGCAAAAGTCTTCGTGTGCCCATGCTCGAATGTGCGGCTGTCGAGGCGGTCCACCCTGCACCTGTCGCCGATGGCCTCCTCCGCACCTTCCAGGGACCAGAACTGCATTGAGAGATCTTCAATGACGACACGGACGTGCAGCTTGAAGTTGTCGTGGGTGACGTGGTCGTCCTCGTGCCAGGCCTTGATCCTGAAGGCAGCGCCGTCCACCGTCACCGTCCCCTCTCTGATAGCGTTGTCGTGGTGCGCAGGGAACTCGAAGTGGACGAAGAACTCCTCCGGGCGGTGGTATGTCACCCGCAGCAAGTGTGGCGGGATCTTGAGCAGCGCCTCCAGAGCCCGGCCCACCGCCATGGGGTTCGACGGCCGCGTCTTGTCCACCGCCGAGAGGAGCAGCGTGTGATGCCTGAGGAAGAACTCTTGGTGCTCCATCGCCGGCGACGAGATGACCACCTTGTGGCTCTCCCGCGGGCGCCGAGACGGGTCGGTGAGGAAGCTGCGACGGTCCATCCCCGCCACGATGGGTGGTGGGATGGCTGGAGGAGAGGGGAAGCGCAGCCGGGAGTGCACCGCTGCCCTAGGAGTCACCGGCCCCAGCCTGCCCTTGGCCGGACTGCCCCCCCGATGATTTCTCGGATTTTGTGGACACTCTCTGCCAAAATGGCCTTGACGCTTACAGATGATGCAGCGGAGCGGGTCTCTACAATCTATTCTTCGGTGTTCAGTGTTGAGGCATCGAAAACACAAGCCCTTGAACTGGCTTAAGAAGGCCTCGCGGCGTGGGTTGGCATTGAAGGGCGGCCGGTGTGGAGGCCGACGATGCGACCGGCCTGCAGCGGGAGCCAGCTGTTTCTCGCTAGCCTTCCGGCTCTTGCACGACTGATAAATCGACCAGCCACCTTCGTCGTCCGAAGAGGAATGGGTGGTGGCGGGGGAAGGCACTACTATGATGGATCTAAGCTTGCTCTGCTGAAAATGGGGTGGATCTGGAGCGACCGCTGTGTCCGCGGCTGGCCTAGCCTTGGAACTCTCGCCCCGGAGAAGCAGTCGCGGTTGCGGGTGGGTAGGCATGGAGGACAGGGCCTGGGTCTCCGGCACCATGGATTGACCATTGGGCGAAAGGGGATCCGCCGAGGATCCCGGCGAATCCCATCCCAGGCTGCCCGATGGTGGCAGGCGAGGGGTCTGAGGTTGGGACGGAGGGCAGGAGGCCATGGGTGGCGCCGCTGCCCACGCGGACAGCGACGGAGGCTGGTGGCCGCCGCGGCCGGAGCGGCCGGCGGCGTGGGGGAGGGTTGGGGCAGGGGAGGGGAAGCTCTTCGTGCCCAGATCACCTAGCTAGACTTCAGCACATAGGGAGTTGCCTCCTCCAGCATAGTCATCTGGTCATCTATGAATATATTATGTGGTAAGCCTCAAGTTGTAGGCATGGAATCAAAACAGATTAACAAAAAATCTAGTTAGGGCTCTCTTTTAATACAATCGTTTTATCTTTCTGGTTCTTTTCATGCTTTCATCTCATTATCCATAATTATATTTCCAATTCTGATGCTACTTTTTCCTTCTGTTGCTCTCCTGCTGCACTACTAGCATATTAAATATTTTGTTTCAAGAAATACAAGACCGACGATGCTTTTCGGTAGAGCATATGGTCCGTTTACTATTTCAATACAATTCGCAAAATGAAATTTTGTTATTCAGTATTTACTCTTTAGCATTACTATTGCAAATAGTAATACAGTACGAAATTAGACGTATTCAAAGCTATATAATCAAGTGACAATAATGCTAGTTATATTAGTCATACATTATTTTTTGCAAATTTTTGAGCCCACAGTCATATTTCGCACTGGGACCTCGAATTCTTGGAGGCGGCCCTACGTATGCTTAAACCCTTACAACAGAACGAGGGTAAAAGATGAACTTAATTCACGAGCAGCTTAGCTGATGTGTTGTATGTCTTGATTAACCACGGTTAGGATATGAGATCGACCAGTTGAGGATCATTCTTCTATATGAAGTTTTGCGATTAGCCGGGAATATCAGGCAACTCCATGCAAATTCTAAATTTGCTAGAATGTTTGCTGAAAAAGGCGGGCAAAGTAGCTTCACAGGACTATTGCTACCAGCATCGCCACTATCTCCAATGGACTTGTGAGGCTAGACACAGTAATTCCCATTACCAAAAAATATCACTAGAGACTCATCAATTTTCCCACAGAAACTATTCCCAGGTTTATGTAATATAAGAATCTGATGTATTTCTTTTGCATGTTTAGATTGTGGTTTGTATCGCAGTACGGATTTTAATTTTATTCTAAACTTTGCAGTAGCTAAAGTACCAGAATTTTTAAAATGTTCAATTCCCTCAGGGAGTTTTCGGGACCGTAAATGATGATTGCATGCATAATTTTAAGAATAAGAATAGTGTGATATGAATAATAACCTGCCAACAAGATTGTTGGTACTGCCAAGATTCACAACTATGAAAAGGGGGTGGTAAAGAAAGCAGAAAAACACTAGAAGGGAAACATAATGAATAGATATTCTTGAAGATCTTTAGTCGTCAGCATTTCCGTTGAAGTGAAAACATACTGTGAGACACATCTCGATTGACATTTATCTGTTGAAAGGAGCACTCGAAATGTTCATCGTCGATGGTTGTGAAGACGTTGCCCATAGACACATGAGGTTCAATAACAGAGCTGTGGCAAAAGAGATTGTCAGGTGCATAGCCAGATGTATTAACTACTAGAGCCCGATAAAAAATTTCTTACCTGAGTTGGTCTGCATCCGCACCATTTTGAGATTGAATCAGAGAGAAAGAAGCGTCGTTCTCTAGCTCACTGATTAATATTCGGACGGTGGTAAAAGGCATCAAAAAAGTAGTAATGATCATGCTAAAAGACGGACACATGCACAATTCCTGGATGGTAGAATACTCGAAGCACATCAACAAACAGCCTCTAGGCGCCGTTCGGAGCAGAAGATGATCGCTGGTGTGCGGCTACCGCGAATATCCATTTGGCTTTCATTGTATTGTATAAACAGAGTAGCATTCCATGTATAGCCGGTGCCCTGCCGTGCTCGACCGAAGGAATTAGCATGGAAACTGCTTCATAGTTAGAGGGACTAATCTCTTGGCCAGATCAAGGTACTGAAAAACAAACAATAATATTTTTTTCAGCAAAAAATCTTTCGCTAGTACTCAAACCTCCAGTAACACATATACACACCTGCTGGCCATTATTGTGCTGCAACACTGCGGATGGACATCCTTGCCGGCAGAGACAACGGATGCCGGCAAACGCGTCTTCAATACTAGCCATGCTCATGGTGGAACCCCGGCTTCTGTTGCTCGCTTGACCATCTCCCAATCCCTCCATTCACCCGATCAGTAGATAGTAGTGCTACAAGAGCGCAGGGAGCAAAGGCGAGGAAGATACTTGATATATGCAAAAACAAGAGCTGGACCGTGGCATTAGTAATTACACGCCCATACGGTTGGTTGCGCGGCTGAAACAATGGAGCGAGAACAACTTTGCACCCTTCTTTGGATGCATGCCAAGGTACTTTTTGTCTGCAAAATCGAGTTCATCAGGCTGCAGGTAATTACTACAAATGCTCCACAACCGTATTCATTTTACCTATACGAAGATAGCAAGTTTTAAATCCCCGGACTAGCACGGCATAGATCATTTTATCAGTCTCAAACTGTGTCGAATAGTGTCCAGCAAGCTAGACAAAAATGGCAATTTTAACACTACTGGACAAGTGCCCCACACCCTAGAACTTTTGGTAAATAACCGGAATCAGCCAATTCATTAGCTCACCCAAAGTAGCTACTGGAGCGCCATGCTGGTTCAAAAAGGTGCCACATCTGTTTGCCCCGAATACACCTGCAAATGCCAGACGGCCTGCTCTTGCCTATGAATGAGATGCCTACTTCCCATTAAATCAAAATACCTCATAGACATACATATTTTTAAGGGTCTTTCCCACAGGAACATCCACAATAGATCCAGTGCGCTTGACAAGATCTCCTTCTTTAATAGCGGTATCACTACCAAAGACACACTAGGTTGCCTTTCTCGGCCCCTGGCTCCATAAAGTGTCGGCTCAGTTTTCCTCTTTAGTCAAGGCGAAATTTAACAAATGATAAAATCGGAACCTTATCCACTAAAGGTGCAGATCCCAAAGCAAACGAACGGTTCTGATAACAACCATCCGAGCTAGTGTGCACAATAAGTTATTCTTCACCCGAGGTAATTTTATAATCATTTCATAATTAAATTACATTTGGATTTCAAATAGTTACATTCGTATTGATTCAATATGTAAAATTTGGCATAAGAAAATAAAAATATAGGTCATAAGACACGAAAATTTACAGTTTATGTGTATTTTACACTATGTTTTTACGTTTGTAATTTTACATAACATAAAATATTTTTTATGATGATTATATATTTTCTTACGGTCTTTTTTAGTCGGAAATAAGACAAAACTTACTGATGAGGACATGACTACCTTGGATACGACCAAAAATATTGCATACATGCATATTTTTCAGGTGATTTCTAGTGCAAACTATTCAATAATTTATTTATGTTATACATAACAAAAATACTTCACACACTTTTGTGTTTTGTCTAATTGCAGGTGTATGGGACATTTGTACAATCCACATATGAAGATAAGGGAAAAGGATAAGTTTAGGTTCTGTTCAAAAAGTCCTCTCACGTCACTCTTGGGCCAAGAGAAGATAGAGTCCAAGTCTCTCACGTTCTGGATTTAGATTCGGACTGCACAGTCATACCTGACTCAAAACGCCAACAACTTTTTCATACGGACTCCGAATTGGGTGATTCTTTTTTTGTTGGAAAGTAGATTTCGTGCTCTTTCTAACCCAATTGGATTCACCTTCAAATTCGTCCAGAGCATTGAGATATCGACGAAACAATCTGACGTAGCTACATAATCTGAGTCAAACAACAAGTCCAAAGGTGTTGCATCACCTCCACTTGGGCCCATGAGCCTTGTACGACCTAGGATTAGTTTTAGGCTGCCTTGGGACGTCCTTCCACCTCTTTGGACGCCACCCCTTGCTCCTATATAAGTAGATCCATCTAGTAGCTTTTTCCTTGGGTTTTATTTAATTGAAAGTTAGCCATCGCTGCAACTTCGTGTACTTTGTTTGTGTCCAACGACCAGACCAAGATCGCTTATGAAACACCACTTTTATCAATACTTCATCCATACTCGCAATATTAAGATTGCTTAATCATATTATTGCTTGTTCTTTGATTGCTTGCAGTAATAGACCTTCGTGGTCAGGTTGATCGTGCTCCAGCATGGTCAGTAACCTCTCGAAATTGGTTTAGTGATTGCTAAGGCACAACGTCGTGCACGTTTGTAGTCGGATCGTCAAAGTCGTCTCCACCAAATCGATAGTTATCATCTCATCGAAAGATCGGGACACCCTCGCCTCTATCAAGTGGTATCAGTTTTCAAGTTGCTCGGTGAGAATTTCCAGTTTTTTCTAGATTAGATTTATTTTTCTTACCTATTGTCCAAGAAAAAAATAAAAAAAAGTTAGATCTATTCATCCTTTGTCCAAGCCAGTCTGAGCCTTTGCAATTTTCTTTTCATTGCTTGCATAGTTGAAATATCGGTTGCATCGTCGTGTCGAGTTGCTGGTCTTAGTGTCTAGTTTGTTTAGAGTTTCAAGTTTTGTTCACATTAGTCACGCCGCCGCTCCATTGTTATCCCTTCCGCTGTTGTCAGGACCCCGATTCCAAGTCACATCGATCTAGCCGGTAACACCTCATATCACATTGAGGCCTCACGCTCGGTATCCCCACGAGTGTCGCCTTACCATGGCCCGGGACCGTTTGCGCCTTTTGGCTCACGTATATGATAGTGTCGCTAGCATCCATATGACAGAGAACCCGGGCCGACATGGCTAGTCGTGAACCCAAGGCGGAGCAGACCTATGGAGACAGCCATACATGAATCACATCGAGCATGTCGGTCATCAGCGAGTGAATCCGAGCTGTAGCACTGGGTTAACAGGACTCCGGGGAACCCGGGCTGTAGCAGGCTAGGCAGGACTCCGGATGTCACCGCGTGACATTTCCCCGAAGGGACAGACATAGGAACGAAGTGAAACACATGCCGGCCAGTAAAGTGTCCTGAGCAGTAGTGCTGGGCTAGCAGGACTCCGGTGAACCGGGCCGTAGCGGACTACTATGGCTCGAGGAACACTAGATTACATTTCCCCATAAGACAGGTTGCCAAGGATAAACAACTAGATTGTCGGATCCCACTCATACCAAGCATTTCAATCATACACACAATATGCCCGATATGAGTACATACAACATGGCATCACAACAAAAACTCTACAACTCAAGTACTTTATTCATTAGGCTCCGAGGAGCGAGATATTACAAACATGGGTATCATGACCCAACAATCATAGCATACAATCAAAGCACATGCGGAAGCTTAACATGTCTGAGTACAGACATCTACAAATGAAAAGGCTGAGAAGTCTGACTATCTACCAGATCCTGCTGAGGGCACAAGATCGTAGCTGAGGTATCAAGCTAGACGTCGAAGTCCACGTGGTACTACTAGCGAGACTGAAATCTCTCTGCAAAACATAAATTAAACAAACGTGAGTACAAATGTACCCATCAAGACTTACATCAGAACTAAGTACATATGCATCGGTATCAACAAGGGGTAGTGGAGTTTAACTGCAGCAAGCCAGCTTTGACTCAGTGGCTAACCTGAACTACGACTGTAAGTAACTCTTTTGAGGTGGCGCACACGAGTCCACATATTCACCATATCAATACACCACTATGGATCCGCTCCCGTCTCCCTACGAGAAGGCCATCCATAGCACTCACACTTATCTTGCGAGTTTTAGAGTATCCACTTTCACTTGTCTATGAATAGTTATAGGCAACCCAGAAGTCCTTTACCGCGGACACGGCTATTCGAATAGATCATTTATAACCCTGCAGGGGTGTACTTCGTCACACATGTTTCCACCACTTAGCGTCTTCACACGACATGTGCTCGGCAGACTTCAAGCGAAAACCGACGTGGGTGTGGACCACGACCTGACTAACCACACAAGTCTCTAGTCCAGGTATATCGCCTATTCGGGTTCCATCCGCAAGGAAATCCGGCCGGGGTGTCCTCAACGGCCCCAAACGATGTGTACAGGGTTCAGAGACGCCAAACGGGCACCCGACATACCCGGCCATCGTGTATCTACCGCATCATAGCCCACCCCTAGGGTCAGCGCTACGCACGGCCGCCAACACATAACCTACAAACACCAGAACCTAGTTGCAACTCCTGGACAGAGGACGAGAGGGGTCAATAAGTCAAGCGGGGTCATATTTTAGGGCCCAATGTGTGGTAGTAGCTGTTTCATGGATCACAAACACAGAACTCAGTTCCTGAGGATGGTTTCAGTGAGACAACCCACCATGTACTCCTACATGGCCTCTCACCGCTACCTTTACCAAATTGTGTTGACACACTTAGCTCGCACACCGTAGGACATGTTTACACACCTCCGATTCATCCCCGACGAACCTGACCTGACACGACTCTATGCAATAGCAGGCATGATAAACAAGCATGAATGAGTAGGCACGTCAGGGCTCAAACAACTCCTACTCATGCTAGTGGGTTTCATCTATTTACTATGGCAATGACAGGTCATGCGGAGGAAAGGGGTTCAACTACCGCAACATGTAACAGTTGAATCGTTGTTGTCCTAATGCAGTAAAGAGAGCAGGAGTGAGAGAGTGGGATTGTATCGGAATGAACAAGGGGTTTTGCTTGCCTGGCACTTCTGAAGATATCATTGGGTCTTCATCAGTGTCAACGATCACATCGTTGGTACAACGTCTATCGAGAGGGGACAAACACCAGCAACTGAGAAAGAACTCAATCAACACATGATGATATGAAACAATATGATGCATGCTATGACAAGGCAATATGAATGTGTTTTGCACTAATGCATCTAGCAACAATTTAAATGAAGTCCATATGGACCAAGGGTTCATATGCAAACTCCATATTTAGCATTTAAAATGCCATTGTCATGTTTTCATTTATACAGGGGGTATAAGTTGGTTGAACATGCATGAAAGTAGCATAAATGGATAGATTGGATTTTTCTGATAATTTTTCATATATGATTTATTTCATTTGGAGTTGCGGTTGAATTTCTATGATTTTTTGAAGTTTTGGGCATTTTCTAGAATTTCTGAATTATTTTAAATCCAGAAAATGATTAACTGCGTCAGCATTGCGTCATGCTGGCGTCAGCAGGTCTACAGGGCTATCCAGGTCAAACCTGACTGCTGGGCCCCACTAGTCAGTCTCATAGTTAACTATTTGGGTTAACTAGACTAACTAAACAACACTGGGCCCACTGGTCAGTGACTAACCAAACTAACTTAATTAAGTTTAGCTCTAACTAACTAGGTTAGTCGGGCGAGGCCCGCATGTCAGTGACTCAAGGGTCAAACAGAGGTCAACCTCGGGTCAAACCCGACGCTAACTGGGCTTTGACCCACTGCGGGGCCCGCTGTCAGTGACTAGGTGAGGTCCAGCTGGCGGGGATTAGCACTAATGACCCCGCCACGTCGGATGTCGCTGGAGTTGGCCGGCGGCGACCAAACCCGCGGCGGCAACGCGTCGGACTTGCGCTAAAGGCGACGGGGGCGGTGGCTAAGGGCATCGGGGCGTAGCCCGGACTCGCCCGCATCTAGGGAGGTAGGTGGGTGGCCGTGGGGGCGCTGGAGCTCGCCGGAACGGGGCTCGCGGCGGCGGCCGGAGCTCGGGTGTGCTCGGGTTCGGCGCTGGGATGCACAATAGGGGCGTGGAGAGGGGCTACGGCCTCCTGGGAGTGTGGCAAACACGGTGACGCGCTCGGTTTCGAGCCCACGTGGCTGTGGCCACATCGACGGCGTCACCGGCGAAGTAGAGTGATCGGACTCGGTGGAGATGGCGGCTAGGGGGCGCAACCGAGGTGTAGAGGAGGGGGGTTTGGGGCAGGGGCTCACGGTGGATGCAGAGGTGGCCTTGGCGTGCTCGGGGAAGCACCGGAGCGAGCGGGGCGGCGAGAGGCATCTCCGGTGGCCGGCGACGATGACGATGAAGATGGCGTCGATGCAAGGCCTCCGGCGAGGCATGGCCAGACGGAGAGGACGAGGGAGGCATGGCGATGCTCGTGGACACGTGGGGAGGCGAGGGGAGCATGGAGGCCGTGTCTACGGCATGCGGCGGCGACGAGCTCCGCTCGGGTGTGCTCGGGAGAGGGAGCAGAGGGCGAGGGGGAGAGCAGAGAGTGAGGGAGAGGAGCGAGGGGTCACGGGGCGTCTCCGTGGCGTCGCTAGAAGGCCCGGGGAGGAAGCAGGAGGTGGCCAAGGGCGAGCGCGCGCGCGGTGACACACCCTCCTGCCTACTAGCAGGAGGTGGAAGACGACAGGGAGGTGGAGGTGGGCTGGGCTGGCTTTGCCCGGCTGGGCTGCTACAGTGGTGGGCCGGTTGGCCCACCAGGTAGGTTCTCCCTCTTTCTCCTTTAATTTTTGTTTTCTATTATTCTGTAGTCTTTAGGGCTTTATTAAAAATACTTAGACACTTCCAAAAATCACCAAACTACTCATGCTCACTGTATGGAATAAACCCAACATGGAACATTTCAGTTTAGGATTATTTGGACATTATTTCTTATAATATAGAAATAATTCCAACCCAAATATATTATTGATCTAAATCAAAGGCCCAAATAAATTATTTCTGTGACTCCAATAAATATTGGTTTGAATTTCACCTCATGCCAATATTTTCACAGAATAACAGGAACATTTTCTTGGACTCATTTGATGAGATTTAAATGCTGGTTATTTTTTTAGAGGTTTTCTGAGGCTTGGAAAATTCCTCAATTCAAATTTCAATTGAATTTAAACATGATGCAGCAACCAAACTAGTCCGAGGCCAGGGTAAAGCTAGGGCTGTGACAACTCACCCCCACTAAACAAGAATCTCGTCCCGAGATTCAAGACGTGAGGTAAGAAGACAGAGGGGGCACAAGACCAACACAATCTTCACGGTCCAAGTTGCACCTCATAAAGTTGTTGATTCGTAGCATACGTTGATCTTGACATCCTCGCTTTCAAGATCTTCATCCAACATGTGGTCAACAGAGCGAGACATGTCTACATGGATGGATCATCCTAATGATCACAAGACCAACTCACGGAATGACATGTTGAAACTTCTCGAGTTGAGACACCAAACACATCGAGAGGGATGGAAGAACAAACGACATGGTTTGATTTGGTGGCAACAATTCCACGCTTAGAAAGATGGTGGATGGTGTCTAGGTGGCGAGGAAATAATTGCCATGGTCCCATAACGGGGCACCTTGGGAAAGGTGACTCGTTGGATTGTTCCCTTAAGTGGCAAAAAGAATTATTTTTGATCTATAGATCATTGAAACTCTTCATACCAGCTTAAGGCAATTTACAATTGATCGTTTGGAAGAGTTCGAAGGTGTGGCATACTCAGACTAAGATGGATGATGTGGATTACCTTGTTGAAGACAACGCAATGGATGATTTTGCTTATCATCGGAAATGGATGGGACCCATGGTAAGACCACTTTTGAAGATGACCCTAAAAAGTAATTACGGAGGTGAAAGCTGGGAACAAAATGCAAATGCTGGGAATGATTCTGGTAACTAGGAATAACTCAATGAGAGTGATTCCACCATTCGAATGGTCATAGCTTAATCGAGGAAACCAAGAGCACAAGAATCCCTAAGGAACAACTTATAGGATAAGTCGCATGAATTCCTCGCGGAGAGGATGGACAAATTGCCCAATCAAGATACTATAGTGATAGATTCTCCGGCTAGGTGCGTCGGCCAGAACAACAACCTTGTCGGGATCTACATCATAGATCTTGGAGAAGTTCCAACCATCATATCTGCCTGAGATTCAGATCTGGTTGGTAATGGGATATTTCAGACAACAAGTCCGGAAAGAAAGTTTGCAACACAAACCGACGAGACGATGTTGCAAGATTCTCGGGATTTGAACTATGATAGTAAACTCCATAACATGAGCGGGTTCTGCTACACACATGTGAACACGTTGTCCAAGACAAGAATGGCCACATAGTAGTCTTATAATAAAACACTATTGAGTTCAGGTGGGGAACCATCATCCAGGATATCAAAGTCCTTGCCTAAGACATGCTCTTAAGAAGGAACTTCTTCTCCTTGAACAATTCAATCAGTGGCTTGGTGTGCTAGGGATACATATAGAATGAAGGTTGCAAGTCTCCAAACCACAGAATACTTCACACGTATACATGACTGATTTGGGATGATTCCATAGGAAGCAAAACAAACTTTCTCAAATCCACGGCGGCAACTTGCATCAAATGCACGTGATTCAAAGGAAGTCACTTCTTTCATCCAAGTGTATGCTTCATGAGCTAGCATGAAGAAATGCTTACAAAAGTTTCCAACACTAGCTTAATGTTCAACATGAATCATGGAGGAGATAAGATGCTACTGATGGGCTCAACAACTCATCGGGATTTCCATATCACTGGAATTCCACCATTATGTGAACAAGGTGATAGCACTGGTCAGTCCCAAAGATATAATGGTGCATGTTCGAGGGGTCAACCACGAGTAAGACAACATTACGAATATTGTTGGTTTTGATTTGATTTGACAATAGCCCATACTCAAATCAAGGTTTGGACAAGACAATAGATCCAATAACTGATCACGAGGACCAATCGATGAAGATATCATCTTTCTTCAACACACACACACACACACACAAGGATATCCCTTTCGAATGAACTAATTCAGACAAGCTTTTCTTCCAACTCTCCAAGTTGTTGGTTGGCTTAACCAACTAGCTCAGGGATATCCAACATAGATTCTTGGAGAAAGAGTGGTTTATTGGAAAACCAACTTGATCACGAACTCAACATATCGGTCAGGTGACAACCTGGTAATACTTCCAAGAAGATATTCGGAACATCACGAACCATCGATATGTTATTAAGCTCGAGAACAATCTTGCTTTTCAGAGCAAGGTGATATGATCAAATAAGCAAGGGGTTGAATAATCCTAACTCATTGATCGAAGAATGCACTGGAGATAAGGACTAGGTGGCACAATCTATCTTAGAATGATGATTCAATAACCAACACGCTAAGAATGAGAATATTGTCCATTTACTACCAAGCAAATGGGGTTGCTAGTAGTATTGATTTCACACATCATGGTTCACTTGTCGGCATTCCGGTTGCGACAACACGGGACCGAGGAATGAGACAGTGATAGCGAGAATTATCACTACATCAAGAATTCATAAGAGATGGTGCAATTCTCATGAAAATCCTGACATAAAGGGGGTAATACTCCAGGGTAGAACGGAGCAAAAGTTGGATTCGCATTTGATCTGCAGAGCACAACTACTTTGACCCAATCCTGGAAATGGACGAGGTACTGGATTTTGTTTCTCCTAGTCATTCCGGAATAGAACGACTTGTCGGACCACAAGAATAAAAGGCATCGATGAACACAAACGCACACACACTCTTGACTATCAACTGATAGAGGATGGTCGGAATACAACTGAAGAGGAACAACTCAAGGAACATATAACTTTCTGAGTTGTGGATGCATAGATTACTATGTCGAGCAAAACTCAACATTTCTTCCGGACAACCCATGCAGAAAGGTAGGACTGGCAGATTCACAATGCAAAATGGAGAACTCATCAAGAGCACTCTTATTTTGATCTTTTGGTTCAAAAGAACTCCTGCCAGGAATGGTTCATGGTAATTGGAAGAAGGATGTACCACGAACCTCGAGAACTATCGCAAAGGTTACTAATATCCTAAAGGAACTAGCAACACTATCAACATGAGGTAAGTAGGGTGAATCTTGGGTCAAGAACCCAGGAGTAGAATACCTACTACTAAATGGCATCACGGGATGCTTTCGAGAATGGTGGCCAGAATCATCACACCGGAAACACAAAGCATTGCTAGATTACTAGGTGACTCTCTAAAACACCTAGGGCCATAAAAATAGCTCCAACATATATGTCGAGGCAACAGAGTACCTCAACTCACTGATTAGTGTGATTAATCTGGCCCAAATGGACATCAGGAACAGGAGGAAGGGGTTTGCAATTGCATCAGACTATTTGGAGACCTGGGATGACTCCGACAGCATAACGGCTGTAAATGCTCAAAAGATTTGAGACATCCTACAAAATGGTGGCATACCCACTCAACAACACAATATCAAGGTTCTGAGGCCAGCTATGAACATATGGAAGTAGTAGGAACTGAACTGAGGCTTAAACTCAACAATCCTAGGCAACTACGGTTTAGTAACACGTCATCCTGAGAGATAGAAGAGAAGCCTAGTTCTTAACCCCCGCAGAAAAGAAGAGGGTGACTCAGATCAGAAGGCATAAGGTATAAGGAGTAAAAAGAGCCTTACGTTCCCTTCCACAATCAATTCCCCTACATAACTAAAGCATTTCTAGACACAACCTCGACCGGTTTGGCTTGGCAATCCTACAGGCAGTCAGGCTCTGATACCAACGCTGTCAAGACCCCGATTCCAAGTCACATCGATCTAGCCGGTAACACCTCATATCACATTGCGGCCTCACGCTCGGTATCCCCACGGGTGTCGCCATACCATGGCCCGGGACCGTTTGCGCCTTTTGGCTCACGTATATGATAGTGTCGCTAGCATCCATATGACAGAGAACCCGGGCCGACATGGCTAGTCGTGAACCCAAGGCGGAGCAGACCTATGGAGATAGGCATACATGAATCACATTGAGCATGTCGGTCATCAGCGAGTGAATCCGGGCTGTAGCACTGGGCTAACAGGACTCCGGGGAACCCGGGCTATAGCAGGCTAGGCAGGACTCCGGATGTCACCGCGTGACATTTCCCTGAAGGGACAGACATAGGAACAAAGTGAAACACATGCCGGCCAGTCAAGTGTCCTGAGCAGTAGTGCTGGGCTAGCAGGACTCTGGTGAACCGGGCTGTACCGGACTACTATGGCTCGAGGAACACTAGACTACATTTCCCCATAAGAAAGGTTGCCAAGGATAAACAACTAGATTGTCGGATCCCACTCATACCAAGCATTTCAATCATACACACAATATGCCCGATATGAGTACATACAACATGGCATCACAACAAAAACTCTACAACTCAAGTACTTTATTCATTAGGCTCCGAGGAGCGAGATATTACAAACATGGGTCTCATGACCCAACAATCATAGCATACAATCAAAGCACATGCGGAAGCTTAACATGTCTGAGTACAGACATCTACAAATGAAAAGGCTGAGAAGTCTGACTATCTACCAGATCCTGCCGAGGGCACAAGATCGTAGCTGAGGTATCAAGCTAGACGTCGAAGTCCACGTGGTACTACTAGCGAGACTGAAGTCTCTCTGCAAAACATAAATTAAGCAAACGTGAGTACAAATGTACCCAGCAAGACTTACATCAGAACTAACTACATATGCATCGGTATCAACAAGGGGTAGTGGAGTTTAACTGCAGCAAGCCAGCTTTGACTCAGTGGCTAACCTGAACTACGACTGTAAGTAACTCTTTTGAGGTGGCGCACACGAGTCCACATATTCACCATATCAATACACCACTATGGATCCGCTCCCGTCTCCCTACGAGAAGGCCATCCATAGCACTCACACTTATCTTGCGAGTTTTAGAGTATCCACTTTCACTTGTCTATGAATAGTTATAGGCAACCCAGAAGTCCTTCACCGTGGACACGGCTATTCGAATAGATCATTTATAACCCTGCAGGGGTGTACATCATCACACATGTTTCCACCACTTAGCGTCTGCACACGACATGTGCTCGGCAGACTTCAAGCGAAAACCGACGTGGGTGTGGACCACGACCTGACTAACCACACAAGTCTCTAGTCCAGGTTTATCGCCTATTCGGGTTCCATCCGCAAGGAAATCCGGCTAGGGTGTCCTCAACGGCCCCAAACGATGTGTACAGGGTTCAGAGACGCCAAACGGGCAACCGGCATACCTGACCATAGTGTATCTACCGCATCATAGCCCACCCCTAGGGTCAGCGCTATGCACGGCCGCCAACACATAACCTACAAACACCAGAAACTAGTTGCAACTCCTGGACAGAGGACGAGAGGGGTCAATAAGTCAAGCGGGGTCATATTTTAGGGCCCAATGTGTGGTAGTAGCTGTTTCATGGATCACAAACACAGAACTCAGTTCCTGAGGACGGTTTCAGTGAGACAACCCACCATGTACTCCTACATGGCCTCTCACCGCTACCTTTACCAAATCGTGTTGACACACTTAGCTCGCACACCGTAGGACAGGTTTACACACCTCCGATTCATCCTCGACGAACCAGACCTGACACGACTCTATGCAATAGCAGGCATGATAAACAAGCATGAATGAGTAGGCACGTCAGGTCTCAAACAACTCCTACTCATGCTAGTGGGTTTCATCTATTTACTGTGGCAATGATAGGTCATGCAGAGGAAAGTGGTTCAACTACCGCAACATGTAACAGTTGAATCGTTGTTGTCCTAATGCAGTAAAGAGAGCAAGAGCGAGAGAGTGGGATTGTATCGGAATGAACAAGGGGTTTTGCTTGCCTGGCACTTCTGAAGATATTATTGGGTCTTCATCAGTGTCAACGATCATAGCGTCGGTACAACGTCTATTGGGAGGGGACAAACACCAGCAACTAAGAAAGAACTCAATCAACACATGACGATATGAAACAATATGATGCATGCTATGACAAGGCAATATGAATGTGTTTTGCACTAATGCATCTAGAAACAATTTAAATGAAGTCCATATGGACCAAGGGTTCATACGCAAACTCCATATTTAGCATTTAAAATGCCATTATCATGTTTTCATTTATATAGGGGGTATAAGTTGGTTGAACATGCATGAAAGTAGCATAAATGGATAGATTGGATTTTTCTGATAATTTTTCATATATAATTTATTTCATTTGGAGTTACGGTTGAATATCTATGATTTTTAGAAGTTTTGGGCATTTTCTGGAATTTCTAAATTATTTTAAATCCAAAAAATGATTAACTGCGTCAGCATGACGCATTGCGTCATGCTGGCGTCAGCAGGTCAACAGGGCTGTCCAGGTCAAACTTGACTGCTGGGCCCCACTAGTCAGTCTCACAGTTAACTATTTGTGTTAACTAGACTAACTAAACAACACTGGGCCCACTGGTCAGTGACTAACTAAACTAACTTAATTAAGTTTAGCTCTAACTAACTGGGTTAGCTGGGTGAGGCCCGCATGTCAGTGACTCAAGGGTCAAACAGAGGTCAACCTCAGGTCAAACCCGACGCTAACTGGGCTTTGACCCACTGCGGGGCCCGCTGTCAGTGACTAGGTGAGGTCCAGCTGGCGGGCATTAGCACTAATGACCCCGCCACGTCGGCTGTCACTGGAGTTGGCCGGCGGCGACCAAACCCGCGGCGGCAACGCGCCGGACTTGCGCTAAAGGCGACGGGGGCGGTGGCTAAGGGCATTGGGGCGTAGCCCGGACTCGCCCGCATCTAGGGAGGTAGGTGGGTGGCCATGGGGGCGCCGGAGCTCGCCGGAACGGGGCTCGCAGCGGCGGCCGGAGCTCGGGTGTGCTCGGGTTCGGCGCTGGGATGCACAATAGGGGCGTGGAGAGGGGCTACGGTCTCCTGGGAGTGTGGCAAACACGGTGACGCGCTCGGTTTCGAGCCCGCGTGGCTGTGGCCACATCGACGGCGTCACCGGCGGAGCAGAGTGATTGGACTCGGTGGAGATGGCGGCTAGGGGGCGCAACCGAGGCGTAGAGGAGGGGGGTTAGGGGCAGGGGCTCACGGTGTATGCAGAGGTGGCCTTGGCGTGCTCGGGGAAGCACTAGAGCGAGCGGGGCGGCGAGAGGCATCTCCGGTGGCCGGCGACGATGACGATGAAGATGGCGTCGATGCAAGGCCTCAGGCGAGGCATGGCCGGACGAAGAGGACGAGGGAGGCATGGCGATGCTCGTGGACACGTCGGGGAGGCGAGGGGAGCACGGAGGCCGTGTCTACGGCATGCGGCGGCGACGAGCTCCGCTCGGGTGTGCTCGGGAGAGGGAGCAGAGGGCGAGGGGGAGAGCGGAGAGTGAGGGAGAGGAGCGAGGGGTCACAGGGCGTCTCCGTGGCGTCGCTAGAAGGCCCGGGGAGGAAGCAGGAGGTGGCCAAGGGCGAGCGCGCACGCGGTGACACGCCCTCCTGCCTACTGGCAGGAGGTGGAAGACGACAGGGAGGTGGAGGTGGGCTGGGCTGGCTTTGCCCGGCTGGGCTGCTACAGTGGTGGGCCGGTTGGCCCACCAGGTAGGTTCTCCCTCTTTCTCCTTTAATTTTTGTTTTCTATTATTCTGTAGTCTTTAGGGCTTTATTAAAAATACTTAGACACTTCCAAAAATCACCAAACTACTCATGCTCACTGTATGGAATAAACCCAACATGGAACATTTCAGTTTAGGATTATTTGGACATTATTTCTTATAATACAGAAATAATTCCAACCCAAATATATTATTGATCTAAATCAAAGGCCCAAATAAATTATTTCTGTGACTCCAAAAATATTGGTCTGAATTTCACCTCATGCCAATATTTTCACAAAATAACAGGAACATTTTCTTGGACTCATTTGATGAGATTTAAATGTTGGTTATTTTTTTAGAGGTTTTGTGAGGCTTGGACAATTCCTCAATTCAAATTTCAATTGAATTTAAACATGATGCAGCAACCAAACTAGTCCGAGGCCAGGGTAAAGCTTGGGCTGTGACAGCTGTCCAGCACCCATCCATCAATTTTCACCATGTGCTACCCACCGTTCATTGTCATAATCATAGTTGAGATCGTTCACATCTTCGCTTGATCCAATCTGCATCTTATCTAGTTTGTTTTGGAAAGAGGGAGAGAGAAAAAAAGAGAGAGAAAAACGAGAGAGAAAAAGTTAAAAAAAAGTCATAGAAAGAAAAAGAAAAAAGTTTGAGGGAAAAAAGAGAGAAGAAAAAAACAAAATTCGGATCTATCTAGACTCAATCTCGTAGTTGAATTCGGATTGGAATCTGTTTTGTGCACTGTTCAGTAAAACATGCATAATTTCCTCACACGAAGTCGGTTTTGGCTCCGCAAGTACTCAAATGAAAGCTAGCGATGACACACATCTAAATAGTTACAGAAGCTAGTTTAATATTTGACACCTCAAAATCGACTTCTAAATAGGTCGTTTTGTTCTCCGAAGTGCACGGACACAGCTTATTCCAGTTTTTCACGCCAGTTTTCAAATTTTTTGACTCCTCATATCAAGTCGGAATTGAGTGATTCCTTTTGCGTTTGAAAGCTTGAGTCAGTATCATTCTTGACAAAAAATATCAAAAAAATTGGCACAAACTTTTCTAGAGGAAAGTTGGAGAGAAAGTTATTGATATATCCTGCTTGGCTGTTGTTTCACATCATTATCTTTACTGCTATTGTGATCTGTACTTATATCTTGCTGTCTAGAGCTACTTCATATCCTTTATTGATGCTAGTTGTGCTACAGCGTGACCTCATTAGTGTTCTAAGCTCACGTCTCTAGTTCGGTCTAGCCTAGGACCAGCACAGTATCGTCGTTGAGCGTTTATTCAACATTGCATCCCTGAATTGATTATTGCTAATCTTTTGCTACCAAATATAGCCAACCCAGCTCCACATATTTTTACACCGTGTATACATACGTTCCACTGGCAATCGCTTTACACAATCTTCGGAGTTATTTGACACCGCTGGTTTCCTGTCACCACCTGCCGCATGGTAAGAACTTGTAAGATATTGATATTTGCTTTGCTGTGAGCACTTTACAACCATATCCTAGTAGTTCATAGGAACATTATTCTTGGATTTTTGTTTCTTGTTTCTACTAATCATGACAGGTTCCGGAGATAGAAGTTCTTGGAAGACGGGCACATCTTCACCATCACGAGAGTTGGGACAACACACACAAGCACATGATCAGGTTATCTTTTTACCGTCATTTGAGGGTAGATTTAATCCTGCTATTTATCTAGCTTGGGAGCTTGAAGTAGAACAAGTTTTTAGTCACCATGACTTTTCTGAATTTGAGCGAGTATGAGCTGCCACTAGAGCATTTACTGGTTTTGCTTCTGTTTGGTGGAGTGTGCATTGTAAGAAAAACATTGATAACCAACCCACAACTTGGAAAGATTTGAAACATGTATTGAGACAACAATTTTTTCCTCCTTACTATCGTCATGAATTGCTTCGCAAATTTGAACAATTTAAACAAGGCAACAACACTGTTCATGCTTACTACCAAGAGTTCAAATCTTATATGCATCATTGCAACATAGAAGAATCTGAGGATGATACAATGAATAGATTTTTGGTGGTTTGAACCATGATATCCGTGCAAGATTGCGGTATATTCCTCGTTGCATTACTGGTATGTATGTTCGCGCTTGTACCTTTGAGAGACAGATACAGGATGATGCATTGGGTGACTACAACAACTACTATTCTAGTTCATGCCCACCACCGCCGGTTGGTTCCTCCACCGTTGCACCTACTAGAGCAGCACCACCTCGGACTGTGAGCGCGGCATCATCTCAAGAGTATGATACATTGTCAATGTCCGTACCTACATCAGCTACGTCTTTGCAACAAGGTAACTGTCAAGGTATTGATGATATAACTTTATTTGAGAATGATGCATGCCTAGTTAACTTGAATGCATCATGTGTTGAGTTACCTATTGATTTGAGCACACCACCTATTTTAGAGAATCTTGTTACTATCATGAATGCGTCATGTGATAAAACAACTAAAATACCAACAATTTTCAGTGCACCCATTGAATTAACTATTGATGCAAAAGAACTAATGTTTAATCATTTTGATATGACCTCTAATCTTGCTGATGATTATGTGTCCAATGACTTGTTGCATGTTTGCTTATTTAAGCATGTTGTAGCATGTAAATTTGATGCAAGTAAGGTTTATTCATCAAAGTTAGGATGGTTTAATTATGAACATTGCCAATCTTTTGAAATGAATAAGAGCTTCACTTATATGTGCAAACTGAGTTGCAATATTTTCTTGCCTTCTACTTCTTATGATAATTTTTTGGCTTTAGATTTTATGAACTATGAAAGTTACTCATGTATACATGTGTCATATGTGCAAAAATCAAGGGAAGTAAAAATTGATGACATATACATATACAACATGGACACCTTGTCTCTTTTGTTAGCCACATTTCAGATTAAGCAACGCCGAAGACGGCTTTGTTTTCAAGAAAGGGAGGATGATGAGGACATGACTACCTTGGATACAACCAAAAATATTGCATACATGCATATTGGTCAGGTGATTACTAGTGCAAACTATTCAATAATCTATTTATGTTATCCAGAACAAAAATACTTCACACACTTTTGTGTTTTGTCTAATTGCAGGTGTATGGGACATTTGTACAATACACATATGAAGATAAGGGAAAAGGATAAGTTTAGGTTCTATTCAAAAAGTCCTCTCACGTCACTTTTGGGCTAAGAGAAGATAGAGTCCAAGTCTTTCACGTTCTGCATTCAGATTCGGACTGCACAGACATACCTGACTCAAAATGCAAACAACATTTTCACACGAACTCCGAATTGGGTGATTCTTTTTTGGTTGGAAAGTAGATTTGTGCTCTTTCCAACCCAATTGGATTCACCTTCAAATTCGTCCAGAGTATTGAGATATCGATGAAACAATCTGACACTACAGCATAATCCGAGTCAAACAACAAGTCCAAAGGTGTTGCATCACCTCCACTTGGACCCATGAGCCTTGTACGACCTAGGGTTAGTTTTAGGCTGCCTTGGGACGTCCTTCCACCTTCTTGGCCGCCACCCCTTGCTCCTATATAAGTAGATCCATCTAGTAGCTTTTTCCTTGGGTTTTATTTAGTTAAAAGTTAGCCATCGCTGCAACTTCGTGTACTTCGTTTGTGTCCAACGACCAGACCAAGACCGCTTATGAAACCCCACTTTTATCAATACTTCATCCATACTTGCAATATTCAGATTGCTTAGCCATATTCTTGCTTGTTCTTTGATTGCTTGCAAGAATAGACCTTCGTGGTTAGGTTGATCGTGCTCCAGCGTGGTCAATAACCTCTCGAAATTGGTTTAGCGATTGCTAAGACGCAACGTCGTGCACATTTGTAGTCGGATCGTCAAAGTCGTCTCCACTAAATCGATAGTTATCATCTCATAGAAAGATCGGGACACCCTCGCCTCTATCACTTACGGAACATAAAATTATGGTGTATTGATGGTAAAATAGAGGGGAGTGTATTCTACTAATATTAGCAGAATGACTATTCTGGTAACACTTCCGCACTGCACGCTCAACGAAGTGCATGTCATTGTTTGAACCAAGTGTGCTGCAGTACTCAGGCGAGTGAACTTCCTATCGCAAAAAAATTGCACGCTCTGTTTTTTTGGGTACCTTTTTGCTCTATTTTTATCCGTTTATCAGAACGGGGCGTGTAATGTAGCGTTGAAAAGCTATGAATTAGGCGCTACTTTGTCATGTTGAACACTTTTCGAGATTCCTCATGGTTTAAGAGCATTTTGAAAATGGTGCGGCGTACGACGTGTGGCAGCGAGCATTTTTCACGTTTTTTAAACCGCTCATCGGAATGAAGAAAATGATACACCGTTGAAAAGATATCGTCGAGGCACATCTTTTTCATATCTATTATTTTCTCTAATTCGTTACGGTTTAAGAGCAGTTTCAAATTTACTAAATCACGGAACTCTGTTTTTCAAAAAAATCAAATTTTTGGTACTGTTTTCGCTCTAGTTTTTGAACCGTTTGTTGAAACAAAGCATGTGATACGCCGTTGGAAAGCTACGGACGAGGCATAACTTTCATATCTTGAAATGTTTTTGAGATTTCTTATGGTTTTAAGTTAATTTTGAAAATTGTGCAACGAACGACGAGTGGCAGCGGCCGTTTTTTCGTAAATTTTTCCAAACCGCTCGGCGGAATGATGCAAATGATACATCGCCAAAAAGTGACTAGGCGCAATTTTTTCATGTAGAACACGCTCTCTAATTCCTTACGGTTTAGGAGAAGTTTTAAAATTACCAAAATACGATACTCTGTTTTTCGCGACACCAAAACCGACGTGTGTACTGCATCAGGCAGAAGAACGCACTGCTTCAGACAAAAAATCGCACTACATGAGACAGTCAAGCGAACTTCATGATTTGTCTTATCGGGCGTAAATTTTCTCAGATGAGCTTTTTTGTGAGTTCTTGTTGTCATTTTTTTATGAACAACAAAAGAACGCACTGCTTCAGACGGAAAGCCGCACTGCATCAGACAATCAAGCGAACTTCATGATTTGTTTTTTCGAGCATAAATTTTCTCAGATGAGCTTTTTTTGAGTTTTTTTTCATTATTTTATGAATGACGGAAGAACGCACTGCTTCGAACAGGAAACCACACTATATTAGACAGTCAAGCGAACTTCATGATTTGTTTTGTCGGGTGTAAATTTTCTCATACGAGTTTTTTGTGAGATTTTGTTGTCATTGTTTTATGAATGAGAGTGGACCGTAGAGACGAGGGCATATGAACCGCGACATATATCAAAGTGAACCTCATTGCTATCTTGTTATTTTGTTTTAAAAAATCGCACTTTCATGTTGGGTGCAAGTGAACAGCATCACACTCAAAAGTGAACCACATCGGAGGACCAAACGCACTGCAAAATGAACGAAACACATTTTTTGTTTTCTTTTTAATTTTAGAAATTCTTCCACACTTCAAGGACGAGGCGAGTGAACCGCTAGGACAAGGCGAGTGAACCACACTGTTTTTTGCTTGTTTTGGTTTTTTATCCACCATCATGTTTTTTGCTAAATGTAGTTGATGCGGAGCATCCTACGATCATCCCCATGTACACTCAAGCATACGCCATTGGACCTAAGGTGAACTCGCTCCTTTACGAATCTTCCCTTTCTGCATGTAAGACATGGATGCTACTTCAAGCGCGGACCTTGTGCATACTCAGGCACACCCGAGGAGACCATGGAGAGCCCAAGCACCAAGGCCAAGCGTGCGCGCAAGCGAAGGGAGGAGAAGGAAGAAGAGCCAGTTGCTACAGTGGCCGAATATCTAGCCCCAGCCCGGACATCTGGCCCTTGCCCCGGAAATCTGGCATCGGCTATCCAGAGAACATCGGAAAGGACCAGCATAGCCCAGACATCCGGACACTACCCTGGACATCCAGCTCCTCCCGAAGTCCCGGACATCCAGTCCTTGCCCCGGAAATACATCCCCTCCATCACCGAATGCAACTGGAAGACCCAAGCCAGCCCGGACATCCGGAAGCCCCGGACATCCGGCGCCTGTCTACGCACAGTGAACGGGCAAGGGCCCATGTATCCCCCCTCTCCCTTACCCCTTCGTGGGCTAACACTATATATAGACCCCCTCCTCCTAGTTAGGGTTAGCATTGGTTTAGCTCATTTGAGATAGAGCTTTTCTCATCCATACGGATCTACTCCTTAAGAGAGACCGCGGCCCCTCTTCGGAGAAGATCCATCTTGGATTCAAGACCCCTAACGGGAAGACCTTAAGACCTCCTCACGGAGAAGAACCGGTTACCTATGTATCGTCCTTTGTTGGATTCGGATCGTGTATCTCTTTGTGTTTCGAGGATCTAGCATATGTGTGACCTAATCTCATTGGTTTGAGTGATTCTCTCGTGTTTTCCCTCGTGTTCTTCGTGTTCTTCATTGGGATCCGCTCCTTTCGTGAAAGATCCGCCATCTAGGGTTTCACTCTACATCATCTTGGTATCTAGAGCCACGTTGATCACGATTTCGGAGCCTCCCCGTTGTGTTTTCTAGCCTTGTTTTGTTGATTTTGTCCCTAATTCGAAAATTCCCCACAAAAATAGCCCCCAATTTTTTTTGTGATTTGTTGTTTTGATGAAGTTTTGTTGATTTTGATCCATGGATTTGCTTGGTTTCTAGTGGATTTAGCATTTCCCAGAGTTTCCCCATCTTTCATCCACGAAATCCATCAAATTTTGCCCCCGAAATCATCAATTTCTGCCCCCAATTTGAAAATTTCCGCCCCAAACGAGATCTGGAATCGTCAGGCCGGACATCCGGGCCATCGGGCCAGACATCTGGGCCCCAAGCTGGAAATCCGGCTCCTGGAGCATAAAATCCGCATGATTCTGGACATTAGCCCCCAACCCCAGATGTCCGGCCCTTGGGAATTCAGCCTCTCCCGTTTCACCGTTTTGTCCATACTAATTCATCCGGAGTCTGATTTTGACGTTCTTTAACTCGTTTTGAAGCTATTAACATCCCCCTTCCCACAAAAATACTACCATCACCATTTGACTCCATCAAATTTTGGAACTTTGCCATCTTTGCCTAGGGCTTCCACCATATCTTCCGCAAAACCACCATAGCCTTCCGCAACTTAACCCATTTTGTCCCCCATTACATTTGAGGTTGTTTGAGTTGTGATTTGAGTCTCCTAAGGTGTTTAGGATACTTAGGGACGATTGCTTATTCATCAACCACCACCATAACTTCTGCATAGGCTTGACCACCATACACTTCCGCCACTGCAACTTAACCCATTTTTGTTTCTTTTGTGAGTTGTGTCTCCTAAGGTGTTTCGGCTACTTAGGGACCGAGCTTCCAACTCTGAATCACATAACCCTATAACCCTCCACTCCCGCATTGCCTACTCTCAAAACCCATCATTGCATTTCCGCAATCCCATTGAGCTTCCGCAACACCACCACTGCTTCCCGCTACCACCATTTGACATTTGCCTTTGAGATTTTGAGTTCACGGTTTTTCCCTTACCTCAGGTGTTTCGGCTACTTAGGGACGAGTCTCCATCATCTTAGTATCTACATCAAGTACACCGCCACTCATCATCGCCACGGACGGTAACCTCCAAATCATCTTGGTATCGTGGTATCCCTCCATTGTATATTCCCTTGCCATTGCATTGTTAACCCCTAGCCCGTTTTGCGTCACTTGCCTATCGAGACTAGCCATTTGATTATTGCCGGCAACGTTACTTGTGCACATTACTGGTCTACACCTTCCATTACATACATACCATACCATATCGGTATCATTTTGGTATCATATCATCTCGTGTGCCTCAAGTTTGTTCTCGCATATACACAATTGCTATCTTGGTTTGTGCATTTCGCATTGTGACCATATACAAAAAAAAAGAATAAGCTTTTAAGCAAAAGAGAAAGAGCAAAGAAGCTTGTAATCAAGTGCCATATCATCATACCACATTGCATATAAGATTGTCATATCCGATCATCTTGGATCATACCACCGGAACATCATACATAGCATACTTGGGATAGAAAGTTGATACATTTTGAATCTTATAGGTTGTGCACAAGTGTTGTATCCGCCTACTGAGCAATCGTGCTAGCGTCTCTCTTGAGTTGTGCAACACGAGAATTTCCATGGATTCCACATTTTGTGCTCATCCTTGGTTGCATGACCCCATTTATCTATCCATGTGTGTGTTTCCATCTGCCATTCATTGCTATTGGTCTACTTGTTTCACTTGCGAATTTGTGAATCTCTTTCAACATTATTGACTCTTGCTAACATTTTGCATCAAATTTTTGTGCCACTATCCTCACCGAGCTCCACCATAAGCCTTATTTGTGTAGGTGTGAGAAATCGACAAGAATTGGTACCAATTGTGCTATTTCCTTGTTACATCATTGAGTGATAATTGATCAATCTTCAACATCGGTCAAGGTACATTTGGTATAGTTATTCTCCTTTCTCCACTCATATTTGCTCGAGTATTGTGATGGATAGGAAAGGAATTTCATCTCCGGTCTTCCACAACAATGACGGCGTGAACAACTACATCACCAAAGCGTCATTCTTCAATCCACAACAACAAATGCAAGGCACACAATCAAGATTGCAAGAGCGCATCGAGAACCTCTCCATCGACCTTCGTGACTCTGAAGCAAGGAAAAGGGACTACATCAACAACAAGCTTTCCGAACAAAAGGAGGAGCAAGATGCAATGATGGAGGAGATTCGAACCTTGTTTATCAACCGTTCTTCCCCTTCATCATCCTCAAGGCGACGACGTTCAAGTCATAAGTCTTCAGAGTGCAAAAATGATGCAAGCGCAAGTCTTCCACATCCACATCTCCATGGCGACCACCATCACATTCGTGATCCATATCATCATGAAGGGAAAATCACCTTCAAGCATCATGTGCACAACGACGACGAACGCCATCGAGCTCAAGAAAGACAACGACACCATCATCATGAAGGTGCTCGCCAAGCGCAAATGCACAAGTACCAACAAGCCCTACTTCACGCCAAGGCCAACCTTCATGAGCATAAGAGAAGACCGTGAGACGAGCACCACCAAGACGGAGCTACGGCTGCACCAACCACTTCGGCATCTTCGCCAAGTGTTCTCAAGGCATCTTCACCTTTGGACGTACGACATATTTGCCTACTACCCATGAGTTCGCCTACATTGACATCTCACCAACGAGGTGACCACCTACGAGCGAGGGCGACACTTTCATCTTCGGAAACCCCTCAAGAAAGATGGCCGAGTATGGGAATTTCCCTTCGGTCATGGAGATGAGCTACGAGGTGCCACATCATATCGTCCTCCAACAACAAGACGGTGACAATAAGTTCGACCAAGGGCCATCCCCATCGACCACGCCGACGAGCACGAACCTCTTCAACAACATGAAGACGTCGCCCATATTGGACTCATACTCCGAGTCAAGCTACGAGACCGCACATGAGACCTTACCTTTGGTCTTGGAGGAGAGTGATGATGTGCCATCTTCGGCCATCATCCACGTCTACGACCACGACATGATTGAGCATGGAGACATTTGCACCTACATCTCTCTGACACACACATATGAAGAGATGCCCAAATTGCCATGTGAGGAGAGCCACCACCACATGAGTGACATGAGTGACTCCACCATACGTGACATTGAGAGCATTTCCTATGAGAGGATGAGTGTGACCACAAGTAGCCCCACACTTGGGAGCATGCCACACATCCTATGTGAGGTTGAGAACCATTTGAGTGACTCCACCAACCATATGAGTGAGAGCATCGAAGAGGGAGTGAGTGAGCCAGAACACTTAGTGAGTGAGGTAGTTGACACGGCATGTGAGGCCATGATGATTTCTAAAGACCTAACCTCTAGTCCGAGTGTGTTTTCTTCTTTGGTGCCAGGTATCCTACATGACGACACGCCTATCCTCAACGAGTCCATACCTCCAATGGAGACGATGATGGCCATGGTGGACGATGATGCACCCCCACATGGTTCTATCAAGATGAACATGACAACGACTTGGTCTTCGACACCTCACCTACAACACATGAGCGATGCTCCAAAGGTAAGATAGGTGATGGTGCTTCTCTTGTCCCACTAGTGGACTATTTTACGAATGATTTCTTGCATGATGTTGACACACATATTCCCATGCTTCATGCTAGTGTGACTTCCTCATGTCATGACTTACCTATTTATGATGAATATGATGACGAGCATGTCGAGTTGCCTAGTTGTGATGTTATGCTCCATAGGATATCATGTGAAAATTCTTTTGCTCACATCATGTTTGACAATCCATTAAACTTGTCATTTTCTATGAGTGAGATCTCGCATATTGCATCATGTCAATCTCAACATAGTAACTATGCATGCCCCATTAAAATCAATCCCATTTGCACTTATGGCATAGATGACGAGATGATGGTCATTGGCTTTTGTTTTTCATGTGATGATATTGCCATGCTCCTTTTACATGATTTGCGTAATTCATCTAATATACCATGCCATGATCACATTGTTCCAAATATGCTTTGTTTTGGATGTTGTCAATATTCTCCAAGTGATGTTTCCATTAATGCTGACGAGGAGACCCCCATAGTTTCCTCATACATATTAGGAGATTTTGATGCATTCCATACTTTGCATGATTCCCATAATTGCGTGCACCATATGAATTCCACGAATAACAATGCTCTACATATTTCTCATGATGCATTACACAATTTGAGTCTCCATTATGCTATACATAATAACAAACCTCTCATGATGGATGGCATATTTCTATATCACGCATGTCATTTATTTGATCATTGGATATTTTGTGCTAACCAACACAAGCACGTGCGCATCATGATGGATGATGTGTACATATACCACGCACACACAATTTTCCCTTTCTCTTTGTTTTGTGTAGGTACTCATGAACAATCGTCAACCTCACAATCCCATGAGTTGACAAAACAAGCTCTTGAGAGCAAAGATGACTTGGGATCAAGTGAACTATCCTTCCCATCGTTCTCTTCATGCAACTACTACACGCATCTCTTTTACTTGCCTATCACACGGCTATGGGCTATATACCACTTGTTACTTTATGCCCATTATATCTAGTTCACTTTGCATGTTATGCATCTTCACATGATTTTGCCATGCAATTGTGACCCTTGCTTGCATCTACCCATGATTCACCATTTTACTACTCCTATGTGTATTTGCATGCTTGGTGGAGATCCTTGTTGCTATTGCCATGTTTATCATGTGCCTCATGCTATTGTTGCTTGTTGTGTTGGGAGAGTCATGATGTCCCATTGCTATTTACATATGGCCTCTCACCAATACATTGATGATATTTTGCTCATATCTTGCTTTCATGCTTGTGATATGTCATGTGCATTATTCATGCACACTATTTGCACCCATGACATGCTTGCCATGATCCTTTCTAGTACGTTGCATCTTCGCACTACTAGCTTTCTTGACTTAATCACTATGATTGCTTGCTTTGTCTCGTCACCCATGTTCAAATATTACTCGCTTTCTTGGGTTGATGACATATATGCTCTTGCCTCTCACATGATTTGTCTTCATCATTATCTCTTGTCTCCATTAGATGCATCCCTCATATCACCTTGTATTGAGTGCCAACTTGCTATGCTTATTGATCATGGAGACTTGGACATATTCCATGTGATGCATACTTGTTTGATTGAGCCTATTGTATTTGGTTGTTCTCACATCATATGCCTCCATACTATGAAATGCTCCTTTGTCCTTTCTTATGATGAGCATGATGCATACACTTGTTGGTTATCTTACCACACGAATGATAGGTTTTGCATTTCCACTAACCTCATTTGTTTTTCAGAGTGTTTGTCATGTTCTTTCATTTTGAAGGATTCTCAAGGCATTTCCATCACGAGACATATTGGTTATGTGAAGGCATATATGATGTGCAACACCAACATTCTCGACATCCTCATAAAGGTGAACTCCTTCCCTTTGAGCCATGTTCACATATGCATATTGGATGGGCCATACTTTCATTGTTGTTTCCTTCTTCTTGTCTACATAATACATATATCGGATGGAGGACCGACATTGAAGATTGGCTCTATGGACGTTCACAATGAGGAGCGCTCAGACTTATTGGATGCACCTTCGAACCTCCACTCATGCCACGACATCGAGCATTGGTACACCAAGAACTCCATATTTGTTGATTGTGTTCACACGTGTCATGCTCGATGGACATATCATAAACATGACAAATTTGCATCTTATGCATGGATTGACTCACATCATGATTGCCTTGTTGCATCTTGTATTCCCATGTCATCCATGATATATGAGCTTGTTGATGTAGGGTAGAACCCTAATCGCCCGATCTTTCACGAAAGGAGCGGATCCCGCGAAGAACACAAGGGGAATCACGAGGGGAATCATGAGGGTAAACACGAGAGAAACACTAAACCAACAAGAAATAGTCACACATATGCTAGATCCTCGAGTACATAAGAGATCACACGATCCACGGACAACTAAGGACGATACAAGGGTAGCCGGTCTTCTCCGTGAGGAGGTCTTGAATCCACAAGGGGATCTTCCCTTAGAGTGGTCATGAATCCAAAGGGATCTTCACCTAAGAGGGGCCGCGGTCTCTCTCGTGGAGTATATTCGATGTGGATGAGCAATGCTCTATCTCTAAATATGAGCTAAACCAATGCTAACCCTAGATAGAAGGAATAGGAGGTCTATTTATAGTCTTAGTTTAAAAGGGGGCGAAATTTGGGGGAAGAAGGCTGTGACCCAACTCATGGCAGCACACAGGCGTCGGGCGTCCGGGAGTCACCGGTCGTCCGGAGGCTCGCGAGGGTCCGGACGTCCGGTGCCTGTCGGACGTCCGTAGATTCGGCTCGGGTGGTCTTCGGTCGGACGTCCGGTCGGGGTCGAACGTCCGGGGCGTCAGTCGTCCGTGGGGCGTCGGAAGTCCATAGTTTTGGCTCGGGTGTGGAAGTGTCGGTCGTCCGGAGAGGGCCGGGCGTCCGGAGCCTGGAGGTTGTTGAACGTCCAGGGTTCGTCGGTCGTCCGGAGCCTAGGGACTTAGAGCAGTTCTTCTTCTTCTTCTTGTCCCATGAATGTGGCATCCTCACCGTCTTGTCCGTTGAATGTAGTTGGTCCATGGCCTTCCTCCAAGCTCCTGATCACACATAGGGTTTCCACTTGAGGTAGTAGCCAATTCTCATGCATGGAAAGTGGTAGTTCGGAGAGGAGTGAGTTCACCTTATCTTCGATAACCTTCGCTCGGGCTCTTGTCATTGGTCCAAGTGGTGTCGTAGGGGACGTAGGTAGGTCCATGGGGATGACCTTGGGATGCTCCGCATCATCTCCCCTCCCTTGGGGAAGATCCGACCTCGGATCAAAATCTTCATCACCATGGTAGGGTCAGAGATCCTTGACATTGAAGATGTCGCTCACGTTGTACTTGTCACGCGGGAGGTCGATCTTGTAAGCGTTGTTGTTGTAGCGTGAAAGCACCTTGAAGGGTCCATCCATGCGAGGTAGAAGCTCGGACTTGTGTTCGTTGGGGAAGCGGTCTTTGCGAAGGTGTAGCCACACAAGATCACCAATGTTGAATACCATGGGCTGCTTGTTGATGTTGAGCTTGATCGCAAGTCGTTGTACTTGGCGCTAGATTGTGTGCCTTGTATCTTCATGCACCTTCTTGAGATGGGTCACACGTGCGCTTGCGTCCATATTGATGCACTCTTGTAGTGGTAGAGGAAGAATGTCCAATGGGGACAATGGGTTGAATCCGTAGACGACCTCGAAGGGGGACTTGCCAGTTGTTGAGTGTCTTGCGCGGTTGTAGGCAAACTCGGCAATAGGTAGACACTCCTCCCACTCCTTGATGTTATTCTTAATGAGTACTCGAAGTAGAGCGGAGAGTGTGCAGTTGGTCACCTCCGTCTGGCCGTCGGTTTGTGGATGATACGCCGTGGAGAAGAGTAGCTTGATTTCGAGCTTGGCGCATAGGGTCTTCCAAAAGTAGCTAAGGAACTTGACGTCGCGGTCCGAGACGATCGTCTTTGGCACTCCATGTAGACGCAATATTTCCCTACAAAAGAGATTGGCAACATGTGAAGCATCGTCTATCTTGTTGCAAGGAATGAAAATGTGCCACCTTAGAGAATCGGTCCACAACGACAAATACCGAATCCTTCCCATTTCTAGTCCTTGGCAATCCAAGTACAAAATCCATGCTAATGTCTTCCCATGGTTGATATTGAATTGGGAGAGGAATGTAAAGGCCATGGGATTGAGCTTTAGACTTAGCTTTGTGGCATGTAGAGCATCGGTTGGTGAAGCGGTTGACGTCATGAAACTTCTTGGGCCAAAAATAGTTCTTGGAGAGCGTAGCAAATGTCTTGTCGCGTCCAAAATGTCCCATTAGGCCTCCTCCATGAGATTCCTGCAAAAGCGACAAACGAAGAGAAGACTCGGGGATGCAAAGCTTGTTAGCTCTCATAATATATCCATTTTTGATGTAATAGCGTTCCCAAGATCTATGCGTCAAATATTTGGCATAACGAATAGCAAAAGTAGGATCATGCTCATACATGTCTTTTATATGCTCAAAGCCAATGACATCCAATTCAAGTTGAGTAACAAGCATGCATATGCGGGAAAGGGCATCCACCACAATGTTTTCCTTACCTTTAATGTACTTGATGACATAAGGAAAAGATTTAATAAATTCACTCCATTTAGCATGATGCTTGTTCAACTTGGTTTGGCCCTTAAGATACTTGAGCGTTTCATGATCGGTATGAATGATGAATTCATGAGGGCGAAGATAGTGTTCCCATTCATGCAAAACGCGCACTAAAGCATACAGCTCTCTGTCATAGATGGGGTAATTGAGTTGTGCTCCGGAAAGTTTCTCACTAAAGTAAGCTATGGGGCGCTTCTCTTGCGTTAACACACCTCCTATGCCATTACCACTAGCATCACAATGAATCTCAAAGGGCATGTCAAAGTTGGGTAATGCAAGCACGGTAGCATCAGTAAGCAAATTCTTAAACTCATTGAAAGCGGTATCTTGGGACGGTCCCCAAACAAAAGGCGCATTTTTCTTGCTCAAAGCATGCAAAGGTGAAGCAATGGTGCTAAAATCTGTCACAAAGCGACGATAGAAACCCGCAAGGCCAAGAAAGCTACACACTTGTTGCAAGTTGGTTGGGGCCAAGTCTTAATAGCATTGATCTTGGACTCATCAACATGAACACCCTTAGAAGATGCAACAAAACCCAAGAAAACAAACTTATCAATGCGAAAAAGGCACTTTTCCATGTTAGCAAAGAGATGCTCATTTTGAAGAGTTTGTAAGACGGTTCAGACATGGGTGACATGCTCCTTGAGAGACTTGCTAAAAACAAGGATATCATCGAAGTAGACCACAACAAACACACCAATGTAAGGGCGAAAGACATGATTCATAAGACACATAAAAGTACCCGGTGCTTCCGGTAGACCCATAGGCATGACTAACCACTCATACAACCCAAACTTAGTTTTGAAAGCGGTTTCCCATTCATCACCCTCTTGTATGCGGATTTGATAGTAACCACTTTTAAGATCGATCTTGGAAAATATAGTGGCACCACTAAGTTCATCAAGAACATCATCGAGGCGTGGAATGGGATACCTATAGCGAATGGTGATAGCACTGATAGGTTTACAATCGGAGCACATGAGAAAGCTACTGTCTCGTTTTGGCACAAGAATGACCGGGACGACACAAGGGCTCAAACTTTCACGTACATGTCCATGGTCTATGAGATGGTTTACTTGCCTTTGTATTTCTTTGGTTTCTTCGGGGTTGACGCGGTAGGGAGCTTTGTTCAGAAGAGGTGCTCCGGGGATGAGGTCGATGCGGTGCTTGATGCCTCTTAGTGGAGGTAGTCCCGGAGGTAGCTCGTGAGGGAAAACATCTTGAAATTCATGCAAAAGAGAAGACAACACTAAAGGTAGAGCATGAGAGGTGTTAGCTTTTGGTGCATCGTCCTTGCACAAAAGGACATAGTGTGGGAAACTAGATGGGTTCTCACACACTCCTCTTATCTCACTTTTTGTGGCAAATAGGACTAACTTCTTCTTGTCGTTCATCGTGGAGGCACTCGATTTGGGCTTTGTGGCGCTCACTCTCTTTTTGGTGGCTCGCTCTCTTACTATTCTCTCCACGATGGGTTGCTTGCTTGTCAACGATCACTTGGCTTGGAGACATGGGGTGAAGTACGTACTCCTTTACTTTCATCTTGAATATGTAGTGGTTCGTTCGTCCGTTGTGGATGACTCCTCTATCAAATTGCCATGGGTGTCTGTAACACCCTCGATGCGACTATAGCTCCCACGTGTCGAGGCACGACTTAGAGACATAATCGCATTGAAGGCATATGTCGCAAGTTAGGCAATCTTCACAACATCCCATGTAATATAAATAATAAAGGGGAGAAAACATAGTTGGCTTACACTCGCCACGTCAATCAAGTACATAAATAACATTACATCATCCAAACATTCATGGCCCGACTACGGCGCCAAAATAAAAGAGAACCCAACAAGCGACACGGTCCCAATCACCCCCAACTGGGCACCACTACTGATCATCGGGAAAGGAAACATAGTAACGTTGAGAGTCTTCGTCGAACTCCCACTTGAGCTCATACGCGTCTCCTGGAGCGGAATCATCAGGCCCTGCATCTGGTGTAATAGTAATCTGTGAGCCACAGAGACTCAGCAATCTCGCACCCTCGCGATCAAGACTATTTAAGCTTATAGGTAAGGCAAGGTAAATATGTGGAGCTGCAGCGAGCGACTAGCAAGTATGGTGGCTAGCTTATACGCAAAAGAGAGCGAGAAGAGGAAGCAAAGCGCGAGCGAGAAACTAGAGAGCAACCTGCGCAAACATTACTCCAACACCGTGTCCACTTCCCGGACTCCGCCGAAAAGAGGCCATCACGGTAACACACTCAGTTGATTCATTTTAATTAAGTTAAGGTTCAAGTTATCTACAACCGGACATTAACAAATTCCCATCTGCCCATAACTGCGGGCACGTCTTTCGAAAGTTCAATCCCTACAGGGGAGTCCCAACTTAGCCCATGACAAGATCTCACGGTTAACGAAGGAATAGACCTCCTCCCAAGACGTTCCGATCAGACTCGGTATCTCGGTTCTTCAAGACACTTCGACAGGTTAAAACAAGACCATCAACACCGCCCGAATGTGCCGACAAATCCCGATAGGAGCTGCACATATCTCGTTCTCAGGGCACACTCAGATGAGACTAGCTACGAGTAAAACCAACCCTCAAGTTTCCCCAAGGTGGCCCCACAGGCAGCTCAGTTCGAACCAACACTCAGAGGAGCACTGGCCCGGGGGGGTTAAAATAAGATGACCCTTGGGCTCCGGTATCCCAAGGGAAAAAAGAGGCTAGGTGGAGAATGGTAAAACCAAGGTTGGGCATTGCTGGAAAAGCTTTAATCAAGGCGAACTATCAAGGGGTTCCCATTATAACCCAACCGCGTAAGGAACGCAAAATCCGGGAACATAACACCGATATGACGGAAACTAGGGCGGCAAGAGTGGAACAAAACACTAGGCGAGAGGCCGAGCCTTCCACCCTTTACCAAGTATATAGATGCATTAAGATAGCAAGATAATATAATGATATCCCAACAAGTAAATAAATGTTCCAACAAGGAACGGCCTTCAATCTTCACCTGCAACTAGCAACGCTATAAGAGGGGCTGAGCAAAGTGGTAACATAGCCAATCAACGGTTTGCTAGGACAATGGTGGGTTAGAGGTTTGACATGGCAATTTGGGAGGCTTGAAAGCAAGTGTTAGGCATCGTAGCAATGGCATAGCAAAAGAGCGAGCAAACTAGCATAGCAAAGATAGTAGTGATTTCGAGGGTATGATCATCTTGCCTGCACAGTTGTCATAGTTGACTGGATCCTCAAAGGCAAACTCAATGGGCTCCTCGTTAGCAAACTCGTCTCCCGGCTCTACCCAAATAAGACAAACAAGCAACAAGGACACAATCAACCATGTGCAAACTCAAACAACACAATGCAAAGATGATATGCTATGCGGGATGCGATGTGGGATGCATAAAGCAAGATATGACAGGAAATGCAGGAACCTGGCCTCAACTTGGAAAACCAAGTGTGCCACTGGAAAGATGATACGAAACCGCTTGAAAACGATATAAAGAACGCCGTAATCGGAGTTACGGTTTGGAAATGGCAAGCGATTCAAATATGACACCGGTCTGCGATTTACAGCAAGTAGCCATCTGAATGCAATGAGATGAACATGCTAAAGCACCCAAACATGACAACAAAATACATGGCAGGGATGCATACAAGATGCTTAACAAAAGTCTAGCACTAAGCTACGGCCAAATCATCCATTAACAGGTTCAAACAAGCATGGCAAAAATGCATATGACAAACAGATCTCAGACTTAGTGAAATTAACACTTGTCTGGAATTTCAGATCAGGTAGCCCTCTTCGGAGCCACAAAACTACATGCTAAAGGACCTGATCATGGCAAAGTAAAGCATGTAATGGAGCTACTCAAAGAGCTTAACAAAAGTCCCTTAGTGACCTTGAGCCAAAAGGGATCAGAAAATACAATTGCAAGCATGTGAACATAGCAAAAACATAATCAGTTTTCAGACTTACTGAAAACTGGAACATGCTGAAAACAGATATCAAGTAGGCATGTTTACGAGCTCGATGCACTCACTACGGTGCAATTCATGGCAAGACAAGCATACACCCATCAAGAAGGCACAAAATGCAAGCTAGACATGGCAATTACAATAGCATAGCATGCACGGATCAACTACAACATCAACGGCAAAATTGCAAACAAGTTGACAATCTGCCCAGATTCACAAAGTAGCAAGAGTAGAGCTCGATTGACTCAAGCTAGGGTGCTCCATAATTGCAAACAAATACATGGATGTATAGAGCACTACAATATTATCAAAACATCCTTACTGATCATCCTCAAACGAGGCACGGATCACTAGGAAACAACATGAACATATGGCATCATGAGATAAATAGCTGCAGGACTTAGTGAAATTACTAAGTCCCTGAAAACAGAATTAGCAAGTGCACCACTTTGCAAGCTTGCACAAGTCACCACACACATCACAAAAATACATGGGTTGCACCTCTGGAAAGATGACAAAACCCTAAACAAAACACATGTAGAGCATCAGGGCATATCATGCACACATTAATCATGGCAAAAATGACAAAAAGCTAAATGGAGCAGCAGATCTGACAATAATCTCAAGTAGCCCTCTTCTAACAGAATTTCGGGCATCAAGATGAACTCAAATGAAAATGATGCAATGGAATGAAATGATGTACTCTTTGAGATGAACTTTTTGATATGCTATATGCATGAATCGGAGTTACAGATGCAAAATTGTGGGGCCGAGAACAGGAGCATATGGATCGGAATTTTAGGGACTTGAACGAAAAAAACAACCTCCGGATTAGGGTTTACTGTTCATCGCGAGCCGGATCCAGATCGGGCGGCGCGCCGTTCGAGGTTGACCGGGGCAGCTCGTCGGAGTCGATGGCCGCGGTGGCCGGAGCTTGACGGGTAGGCGGCGGCGCGGCGGCTGCGGAGGAGAACGGCGGCGAGGTCGATGCGGCGCGGGGCGGCGCGGACCGGGTCGAGGCGGAGCGGCAGCTGCCGGCGTCGAGTCGGAGCGGCGGAGCGGCGTTGGAGGGTGGCGGCGGCCGGCTTCGAGGCGGTGCGGCCGGGCGGAGAAGGGCGGCGCGGGCGGCGTTCGACGGGAGAGGAGGCAGGGCCCGGGCGCGCGCGGGGAGCGCCGGCCTTGGGCCCGACGGGCCGGTGGGTGTGGCGGCGGCGGGATGGCCACGTGGCGTGCGCCTATTGGCTGGGGCGCGGCGGCGGGATTCGTCCGGTGGTGGCGGACATGTCCGGTGCGCGCGAGGGGATTTTTAGGGTTTCGGGGAGGAAGAAGATCCGAAAACGGAGGGGGGTCTTTAAATAGACATAGAGGGAGCTAGGAGAGTCCAAATGAGGTGCGGTTTTCGGCCACGCGATCGTGATCGAACGCTCTAGATGGTGGAGCAGAGTTAGGTGATTTTTGGGCCAAATTGGAGGGGTGTTGGGCTGCAACACACACGAGGCCTTTTCGGTCCCTCGGTTAACCGTTGGAGTATCAAACAAAGTCCAAATGATACGAAACTTGACAGGCGGTCTACCGAAAGCAAACCAAGGCCGCTTGGCAAGTCTCGGTACAATCCGGAAATGTTTAATCCCCACACACGAAAGAAAGCTAGAAATGGCCACCGGAGGAGAACGAAGCGCCGGAATGCAAAACGGACAACGGGGAAAATGCTCGAATGCATGAGACGAACACATATGCAAATGCAATGCACATGATGACATGATATGAGATGCATGACAACAACAACAACACACGGAGACAAAGACCCGAACCCGAGGAAATAAATATAACTTAACGCCGGAAACGGCAGGAATTGGAGTACAAATAGGGAAAGTTACATCCGGGGTGTTATAACACTCCACCACTACGAAAGGATCTCGTCCCAAGATCTAGGACTGAAAGAACGTCGGGTACTCAGAACGGAGGTGATCCTCGCATTCCCAGGTAGCTTCACGGTCGGAATGGTGTGACCACTTGACTTTGAGAAATTTGATTGACTTGTTGTGAGTCTTGCATTCAGTCTCTTCAAGAATAGCAACTGGGTGCTCAGGATAAGAGAGATCTTCTTGGAGCTCAATGTCCTCGAAGTTGACGGTGCGGTCAGGAGTCTTGAAGCACTTTCGAAGATGAGAGACATGGAACACGTCATGAACATTTGCAAAGTTTGAAGGAAGCTCGAGTTGATAGGCGAGGTCGCCTCTCTTGCTGACAATCTTGAAAGGTCCCACGTATCTAGGGGCAAGCTTCCCTTTGATACCGAAGCGACGAGTACCTTTCATAGGAGAGACGCGGAGGTAAACATGATCTCCGATCTCGAAAGCCAAATCACGGTGCTTACTATCATAGTAGCTCTTCTGGCGGGATTGGGTTGCTTTGAGGTTATCACGAATGACTTTGCACATTTCTTTTGCCTCTGTGATTAAGTCATTACCTAAAAGCTGACGTTCACCGGTTTCAGACCAGTTGAGAGGGGTACGGCACTTCCTGCCATACAGAATTTCAAAAGGGGCCTTGCCCGAACTTGCTTGAAAACTATTGTTGTAGGAGAATTCAGCATAAGGAAGACAATCCTCCCACTTCATGCTGAAGGAGATCACACAAGCCCTGAGCATATCTTCAAGAATCTGGTTGACACGCTCGACTTGACCGCTAGTTTGAGGATGGAAAGCTGTGCTGAAGCGGATGTTGGTGCCCATGGCCTTCTGAAAAGAATCCCAAAACTTCGAAGTAAAGATGCTGCCACGGTCTGAAGAGATCACTTGTGAAATACCGTGCAGAGAGACAATACGAGAGGTATAGAGTTCCACCCATTGAGCTGCAGTGATCGACTCTTTGATAGGCAGAAAACGAGCCACTTTGGTGAGTTTGTCGATGACAATGAATATAGCATCATTGCCACGCTTGGACTTTGGAAACCCAGTCACGAAGTCCATTTCAATGTGGTCAAACTTCCATTCTGGAATGGCAAGAGGTTGGAGGAGACCAGCTGGCCTTTGGTGTTCTGCCTTCACTCTTCTGCAGACATCACATTCATTCACGAATTGAGCGATCTCGCGCTTCATTCGAGTCCACCAATAAGCTTGCTTGAGGTCCTGATACATCTTCGTGCTCCAGGGTGGATGGAGAGGAGAGAATTGTGAGCCTCGTTCATGATCACTTCACGGAGGTCACCTTTGGGTACCACAATACGATCCTCGAAGAAAAGAGTGTCCTTGTCATCAAGGCGGTAGCACTTGTACTTGGGTTGACTCTTGGCAATCCCAATCTTCACCTTTTTCACCATAGCATCAAGAATCTGGGCTTGGCGAATCTGGTCTTCTAAGGTAGGACAGACTTGAAGGTTGGCGAGGAAACCTTGAGGAACAACTTGCAGATTAAGTTTGCGGAAAGCTTCACATAGCTCGGGTTGATAAGGCTTGAGAATCAGACTGTTACAATAAGCTTTCCTGCTCAAAGCGTCAGCAATCACATTGGCCTTGCCTAGAGTATACTCAATACTCAGATTATACTCTTGAATCATTTCGACCCAACGAGTTTGCCTGAGGTTGAGATTAGGCTGAGTGAAGATGTACTTGAGACTCTTGTGATCAGTGAAAATGTCCACTTTTCTTCCCAATAGAAGATGTCTCCAAGTCAAAAGAGCATGCACAACTGCCGCCAACTCGAGATCATGAGTGGGGTAGTTCTTCTCATTAGGCTTCAACTGGCGAGAGGTATAAGCAACAATTTTTTTCTCTTGCATCAATACTGCGCCAAGATCTTGGAGAGAGGCATCACAAAAGACCTCGTACGGCTTGGATTCATCAGGCGGAGTCAGAACTGGAGCAGTGATCAATTTCTCTTTCAAAGTGTTGAAAGCAATGTCACACTCCGGAGACCAAACATACTTGACGTGCTTCTGGAGAAGATTTGAGAGAGGCTTCGCAATCTTAGAAAAGTTTTCAACGAATCTTCGGCAATAGCTTGCGAGACCGAGGAAGCTACGGAGTTGCTTCACGTTCTGAGGAGGTTCCCAATTCACAATTGCTAACACCTTCTTAGGATTCACGGCAATGCCCTTGGCAGAGATGATATGACCAAGATAAAGAACCTCATCGAGCCAAAATTCACACTTGAAGAACTTGGCGTAGAACTGATGTTCTCTGAGCTTATCAAGAACCAAACGCAAATGCTTGGCATGATCTTCCTTATTCTTCGAGAAAACCAGAATGTCTTCGAGATAGACCAAAACGAAGTCATTGGTGTAGGCATTGAAGATGAAGTTCATCATGCGAGAGAACGTCGGAGGAGCGTTGACAAGGACAAAAGACATGACAGTGTATTCATATGAACCAAAGCTTGTCCTGAAAGTCGTCTTGGGAATATCTTGCTCATGGATTCGAATCTGATGATAACCCATACGGAGATCAAGCTTGGAGAATACTTGGGCACCTTTGAGTTACTCGAACAGCTCATTGATGTTGGGAAGTGGGTATTTGTTCTTGATGGTCTTCTTGTTCAATGGACAGTAATCAACACAAAGTCGGTCCGTTCCATCCTTCTTCTTCACAAAAAGAACACCACAACCCCACGGAGAAGAACTAGGCCGGATGAGACCCATTCTTTCTTGAATATCGAGTTGCTTCTTCAGCTCCTTCAACTCTTCAGGTCCGAGCTTGTAAGGATGCTTGCACATAGGTTCCGTGCCAGGCTCAAGATCAATAACGAATTCAACTGGCCGGTGCGGAGGCATTCCTGGAAGCTCTTCTGGAAAGACGTCTTGATATTCGCAAACGACTGGAATTTGAGAGATGGCATCCAATTCACCCCTCTCATTGAGAGAAAATAGACGGATAGAATTATCCCGAGCGGCAAAGACAATTACATCCTCAGACAAATGAGTCAATTGAATCTGCCTGGCTGCATAATCAAGCTGAGCCTTGTGCTTAGAAAGCCAATCCATCCCGAGAATAAGATCAATATCCGAGTTACCAAGAACCATTGGAGAAGCCAGAAACTTGAAATCACCCATCAAGATAGAAATATCCGGAACCATCATACTAGAACTCAGACGCTTAGCCGGAGAGACGACTTGCATAGCTCTGGGTAAAGCCTTAGTACTAAAATTGTTCTCCGATGCAAATGGGAATGACATGAAGGAATGCGATGCACCAGAGTCAAAAAGTACTTTTGCGGGAATATCATGAACAGGAAGGTTACCCATGATCACATCTGACAAATCCTCTGCCTGAGCTGCATTCATCAAGTTGACCTTGGCATGCTTGGGGTTATGCTTGACCATAGCTGTACTTGCCGATCTGACAGGAGGAGGAGGAGGAGGAGGAAGACGCCTCTGGTTGAAACACTTGTTGGCATAGTGACCCTTCTGTTGGCACTTGTTGCACGTGACCTCTGAAAGCGGACGGTGATATGGAGCACTCGATCTTGGAGGTTGAGACGAAGTCTTGTTTTGAAAGCCAGGGTTGGGTGGGTGGGAAGAACCACTGCCACCTTTGCTCTTCTGCTGATACGGCTGACGGAACGGAGGAGGAGGAAGCCAAAACTTCTGCTGCTTGGCCACTTGAGTAGAGGAAGAAGGAGTAACATCTCTGGCTCGCTTCTTGGAAGCATCACACCTCAACTAAGCAGCCTCTTGCTTCAGTGCCATGTTGTAGAACTCATCGTATCTCAAGGGCTCAAAGAGAACAAGAGCTAGCTGAATTTCTTCTCTGAGACCACCCCTGAACTGGTATATCATGCTCTTCTCATCAGGGACGTCCTGCTTGGCAAAGCGGGTGAGCTTCTGGAACAACTTGTTGTAGTCATAGACAGACAAAGAGCCTTGCTTCAGGTTGAGGAATTCCTCACGCTTGCTTTCAACCACGCTTTGGGGAATATGATGAGCTCGGAAATCTTGATGGAAATCATCCCAAGTGATAACACGTCCACCTCTGGAGTCCTTGTACTGCTGGAACCATTCTGCAGCTTGATCTTTGAGTTGGAAGGAAGCAAACTTGACAAAGTCCTCAGGCCTAATGTTACTGCACTCGAAATGCTTGCACAGATCCACAAGCCAATCGTCAGCATCGGTTGCCTCAACACAATTGCTGAAAGTCTTTGGCCCGTTAGCAAGGAACTGGTTGAGTGTAGCAGAGTGATTCTGATTGCTGCCTTGATTCCCTTGGTTGCCTTGATTGCGCTCTTGGAGAATTTGCATGATCAACTGTGTGTTTGCATTGGTTGCGGCCATCACAGCTTGCCATGCCTCTAGAGGAGGTGGAGGTGGTGGCGGATCAGGATTCAGAGTCGTGCGCGTTGGAGGAGCCATCCTGAAGAGGTTGACCACCATTAGCACATTGATAGACAATTATTGAAGCTGAATCCAACGGAATGAAAATTGCAACATATAGTCTTCACATCCGAACAAAATGAACGAATGCATTCCTCTTGAAATGGTCACATATCCATAAATTGAGAAGCCACGTAGAATTAAGATAGAGAAACAAATCAACAAGGTGCGGATCAAGAACGAATAATCGGTAAGAAATCCCAATCTCAAACCAATATCCATGGAACAAGAACTAGAGCTACTAGAATTCCCACCTATGAAACTCCCGAACCTTTCCGGTTATGCAATCAGGTGTTGGGGATACAGGGGAAGCATAATATCTCACCCAAACTAGCAAAACCTACATCCAGCTGTATCCATCCTTCAACACATAACCAAGAAACCTTCGGAAACCATCTACCTCAACCTTCGAAAAGCATCCGTTATACAAGTTATGGCGATACTCCCGAACTCCCGCCCCAGTACTGGGTGGCGTCGAGATTATCTCACCAACGAACTGCATAAAATAGATTTTCGATGTCGGCGTACTAAACTCAGGTATTCCAGAACTGCAACGATAAAATTATGATGACAACACCTCAGAGCTCAACTCCCCGGGACACTTCCACTAAACCCCTGACAGGAGGCACCAAGACAATGTTCTCATCATAAAACCATCGGAACGATTCCAAGATACCCGCGTGATCCTAAAAAAAAATTTAGTGAAATTTGAGAAGAGAAGAGTCAAAACTCTATGTCAGGATGCCTTACCAGAGAAATGAGGAGACTGGGAAGTAAAAAGAATTCCTAAACTCTTCGATATATAATTCCTAAATGACTCAAAACATTTTTCTAGACACAACTCGGCCGCTAAAAATGATCAAGCAATGGGGCTCCTAAGGTCGGGGAAGGCTCTGATTACCAACTTGTAACACCCTCGATGCGACTATAGCTCCCACGTGTCGAGGCATGACTTAGAGACATAATCGCATTGAAGGCATATGTTGCAAGTTAGGCAATCTTCACAACATCCCATGTAATATAAATAATAAAGGGGAGAAAACATAGTTGGCTTACACTCGCCACGTCAATCAAGTACATAAATAACATTACATCATCCAAACACTCATGGCCCGACTACGGCGCCAAAATAAAAGAGAACCCAACAAGCGACACGGTCCCAACCACCCCCAACTGGGCACCACTACTGATCATCGGGAAAGGAAACATAGTAACATTGAGAGTCTTCGTCGAACTCCCACTTGAGCTCATACGCATCTCCTGGAGCGGAATCATCAGGCCCTGCATCTGGTGTAATAGTAATCTGTGAGCCACAGAGACTCAGCAATCTCGCACCCTCGCGATCAAGACTATTTAAGCTTATAGGTAAGGCAAGGTAAATATGTGGAGCTGTAGTAAGCGACTAGCAAGTATGGTGGCTAGCTTATACGCAAAAGAGAGTAAGAAGACGAGGCAAAGCGCGAGCGAGAAACTAGAGAGCAACCTGCGCAAACATTACTCCAACACCGTGTCCACTTCCCGGACTCCGCCGAAAAGAGGCCATCACGGTAACACACTCAGTTGATTCATTTTAATTAAGTTAAGGTTTAAGTTATCTACAACCGAACATTAACAAATTCCCATCTGCCCATAACCGCGGGCACGGCTTTCGAAAGTTCAATCCCTGCAGGGGAATCCCAACTTAGCCCATGACAAGCTCTCACGGTCAACGAAGGAATAGACCTCCTCCCAAGACGTTCCGATCAGACTCGGTATCTCGGTTCTTCAAGACACTTCGACAGGTTAAAACAAGACCAGCAACACCGCCCGAATGTGCCGACAAATCCCGATAGGAGCTGCACATATCTCGTTCTCAGGGCACACTCAGATGAGACTAGCTACGAGTAAAACCAACCCTCAAGTTTCCCCGAGGTGGCCCCGCAGGCAGCTCAGTTCGAACCAACACTCAGAGGAGCACTGGCCCGGGGGGGTTAAAATAAGATGACCCTTGGGCTCCGGTAACCCAAGGGAAAAAAGAGGCTAGGTGGCGAATGGTAAAACCAAGGTTGGGCATTGCTGGAAAAGCTTTAATCAAGGCGAACTATCAAGGGGTTCCCATTATAACCCAACCGCGTAAGGAACGCAAATCCGGGAACATAACACCGATATGACGGAAACTAGGGCGGCAAGAGTGGAACAAAACACTAGGCGAGAGGCCGAGCCTTCCACCCTTTACCAAGTATATAGATGCATTAAGATAGCAAGATAATATAATGATATCCCAACAAGTAAATAAATGTTCCAACAAGGAACGGCCTTCAATCTTCACCTGCAACTAGCAACGCTATAAGAGGGGCTGAGCAAAGCGGTAACATAGCCAATCAACGGTTTGCTAGGACAATGGTGGGGTTAGAGGTTTGACATGTCAATTTGGGAGGCTTGAAACCAAGTGGTAGGCATCGTAGCAATGGCATAGCAAAAGAGCGAGCAAACTAGCATAGCAAAGATAGTACTGATTTCGAGGGTATGATCATCTTCCCTGCACAATTGTCAGAGTTGACTGGATCCTCAAAAGCAAACTCAATGGGCTCCTCGTTAGCGAACTCGTCTCCCGGCTCTACCCAAACAAGACAAACAAGCAACAAGGACACAATCAACCACGTGCAAACTCAAACAACACAATGCAAAGATGATATGCTATGCGGGATGCGATGCGGGATGCAAAAAGCAAGATATGACAGGAAATGCATGAACCTGGCCTCAACATGGAAAACCAAGTGTGCCACTAGAAATATGAGACGAAATCACTTGAAAACGATATAAAGAACGCCAGAATCGGAGTTACGGTTTGGAAATGGCAAGCGATTCAAATATGACACCGGTCTGCGATTTACAGCAAGTAGCCATCTGAATGCAATGAGATAAACATGCTACAGTACCCAAACATGACAACAAAATACATGCCATGGATGCATACAAGATTCTTAACAAAAGTATAGCACTGAGCTACGGCCAAATCATCCATTAACAGGTTCCAACAAGCATGGCAAAAATGCATATGACAAACAGATCTCAGACTTAGTGAAATTAACACTTGTCTGGAATTTCAGATCAGGTAGCCCTCTTCGGAGCCACAAAACTACATGCTAAAGGACCTGATCATGGCAAAGTAAAGCATGGCATGGAGCTACTCAAAGAGCTTAACAAAAGTCCCTTAGTGACCTTGAGCCAAAAGGGATCAGAAAATACAATTGCAAGCATGTGAACATAGCAAAAACATAATCAGTTTTCAGACTTAGTGAAAACTGGAACATGCTGAAAACAGATATCAAGTAGGCATGTTTACAAGCTCGATGCACTCACTACGGTGCAAGTCATGGCAAGACAAGCATACACCCATCAAGAAGGCACAAAATGCAAGCTACACATGGCAATTACAATAGCATAGCATGCACGGATCAACTACAACATCAACGGCAAAATTGCAAACAAGTTGACAATCTTCCTAGATTCACAAAGTAGCAAGAGTAGAGCTCGATTGACTCAAGCTAGGGTGCTCCATAATTGCAAACAAATACATGGATGGATAGAGCACTACAAGATTATCAAAACTTCCTTACTAATCATCCTCAAACGAGGCACGGATCACTAGGAAACAACATGAACATATGGCATCATGAGATAAACAGCTGCAGGACTTGAAAACAGAATTAGCAAGTGCACCACTTTGCAAGCTTGCACAAGTCACCACACACATCACAAAAATACATGGGTTGCACCTCTGGAAAGATGACAAAACCCTAAACAAAACACATGTAGAGCATCAGGGCATATCATGCACACATTAATCATGGCAAAAATGACAAAAAGCTAAATGGAGCAGCAGATCTGACAATAATCTCAAGTAGCCCTCTTCTAACAGAATTTCGGGCATCAAGATGAACTCAAATGAAAATGATGCAATGGAATGAAATGATGTACTCTTTGAGATGAACTTTTTGATATGCTATATGCATGAATCGGAGCTACGGATGCAAAGTTACGGGGCCGAGAACAGGAGCATATGGATCGGAATTTTAGGGACTTAGACGAAAAAAAACAACCTCCGGATTAGGGTTTACTGTTCATCGCGAGCCGGATCCAGATCGGGCGGCGCGCCGTTCGAGGTTGACCGGGGCAGCTCGTCGGAGTCGATGGCCGCGGTGGCCGGAGCTTGACGGGTAGGCGGCGGCGCGGCGGCTGCGGAGGAGAACGGCGGCGAGGTCGATGCGGCGCGGGGCGGCGCGGACCGGGTCGAGGCGGAGCGGCAGCTGCCGGCGTCGAGTCGGAGCGGCGGAGCGGCGTTGGAGGGTGGCGGCGGCCGGCTTCGAGGCGGTGCGGCCGGGCGGAGAAGGGCGGCGCGGGCGGCGTTCGACGGGAGAGGAGGCAGGGCCCGGGCGCGCGCGGGGAGCGCCGGCCTTGGGCCCGACGGGCTGGTGGGTGTGGCGGCGGCGGGATGGCCACGTGGCATGCGCCTATTGGCTGGGGCGCGGCGGTGGGATTCGTCCGGCGGTGGCGGACATGTCCGGTGCGCGCGAGGGGATTTTTAGGGTTTCGGGAGGAAGAAGATCCGAAAACGGAGGGGGGTCTTTAAATAGACATAGAGGGAGCTAGTAGAGTCCAAATGAGGTGCGGTTTTCGGCCACGCGATCGTGATCGAACGCTCTAGATGATGGAGTAGAGTTAGGTGGTTTTTGGGCCAAATTGGAGGGGTGTTGGGCTGCAACACACACGAGGCCTTTTCGGTCCCTCGGTTAACCGTTGGAGTATCAAACGAAGTCCAAATGATACGAAACTTAACAGGCAGTCTACCGGAAGCAAACCAAGGCCTCTTGGCAAGTCTCGGTCCAATCCGGAAATGTTTAATCCCCACACATGAAAGAAAGCTAGAAATGGCCACCGGAGGAGAACGAACCGCCGAAATGCAAAACGGACAACGGGGAAAATGCTCGAATGCATGAGATGAACACGTATGCAAATGCAATGCACATGATGACATGATATGAGATGCATGACAACGACAACAACACACGGAGACAAAGACCCGAACCCGAGGAAATAAATATAACTTAACGCCGGAAACGGCAAGAGTTGGAGTACAAATAGGGAAGGTTACATCCGGGGTGTTACAGCGTCCAAGGAGAAGGTGGCAAACGGTCATTGGAACGACGTCGCACTCCAAAGTGTCTTCATAGGCGCCAATTTTGAAGGAGACCTGTACTCGATGCTCGACTTGGATAGTGCCAGAGTCTCTAAGCCATTGAACTTTGTATGGATGTGGGTGCTTCGTCTTGGGAAATTGGAGCTTGGAGCAAAGTTCTTCACTTGCGAGATTATGACAACTCCCGCCATCGATGATGACCTTGACAGACCTTCCATTGATGCCGGCCTTGTTATGAAAGATATGGCATCGTTGGTCTTCTTCTTGGTGATGTTGGAGAGTCAAGACCTTGGAGACAACAAGGGCGGGACTTGAATCTTCATCGCAAAAGACTTGTTCTTCTTCATCGTTCACATGCCGGTGCTTGGCGACTTGCTCGAGGGCGTCCATTTCTCCTTCACTCATTGAGTCGTAAGTGTCGTCATCGTTGAGGATCATGGTCCGCTTGTTGGTGCACTCATAGGACTTGTGGCCTCGGCCTCCGCATGTGAAGCATTTGAATGAACTTGTCTTGACGGTCTCATCGGTGGGGGTTGATGATGATGAAGCTCTCGACTTGAAGTTGCTTGTAGTAGGAGGATGACTTGGAGTTTACGAAGCTTTCTTGGAACTCGACTTGTCGATGTTGCTTGTAGAAGGCTTGGTAGACGGTGTTGGAGTCGTTGAAGCTTGGGTGTTGAAGAAGCCGTATGACTTGGATGAGAACTTGGCATACTTGCAATCGTCTTGCACTTGACATTCCACTTTGGTAGCTTGATGCACTAGCTCGATGAGGTTCGAGTATGGTTGGAAGTCGGCGATTTTCTTGATAGGATGGTTGAGTCCATTCAAGAAATGTGCCATTGTTTCTTCATCATCTTCCGTGACATTGGCTCTTATCATGGCAATCTGCATCTCCTTGTAGTACTCTTCAACGCTCTTGGTTCCTTGCTTGAGTAGTTGGAGTTTCTTGAAGAGGTCGCGGTTGTAGTAGGCGGGCACAAAGCGCGCTCTCATGACATCCTTCATTTGTGCCCAAGTAGTGATGGGTGGTTCACCTCTTGCCTCTCGGCGCTCGATAACTTGTTCCCACCAAATCAGGACATAGTCTTGGAACTCAAGGGATGCCATTGCGATCTTCTTCTCTTCGTCATAGTTGTGCAAACGGAAATTTTTGTCAACCTTCAATGCCCATGAAAGGTACTCTTCGGGATTGTTGCTTCAATTGAACTTGGGCATGGTGAATTTTAGCTTGTCGTAGCGTTGCTCTTCATTGTGTTGAGGTCGGGAATGATGATGCCCATGTTGTTGATGATTGTCAAACTCGTTTTGCTCTTGGCGAGGAGGGTTGTCGACCTCATGGTGGTCTTGTCCTGGAGGATTTCCATTGTCTTCATGATCTTGGCGAGCTTGATGTCCTTGAGGAGCTTGTGGAGGGGCTTGTCAAGCTTGAGGAGGAACTTGAGGAACTTGACGATGCACGCGAGCTTGAAATCTTCATTTGTGAGCTTCTTCGTGAAGTGCTTCTTCATGTTCACGAGCTTGTCGGCCTCAGTTGGCTACGGCTCGACTTGAGTCTTGGAGGGCTTGTTACACAATGCTCTTCCTCTTCATGATGGCGTTGTCGTTGTCGCTCTCGTGCTTGTGCAAAAGCCTCTTGGGTTTGGCGTTGTCGGTGCTCTTGAGAGTTGGTGTCGTGTAGAGGATTGAGGCTTGCTTGATGATCGTTGCACGCGGCACGTCGAACAGTGTTCGATGTCGGTGTACTTGAGCCGGAGAGGGTGAAGTCGGAGTGACGACTTGAGCGGCTCCTTCTTGATGAGGACAAAGTGGAAGAAGAGCGGTTGAGCAACAAAGCGCGAATCTCGTCCATTCTTGCATCATTCTCGTGCTTTTGATAATTGAGCTTTTGGTCGAAGTAGTCCCTTGTACGTTGCTCGGAGAGTCGCATGTCCGCGGCGCGGTTGTTGATGCATTCACTCATTCCTTGTTGCTCTTGATGCAAAGCACGTTGTGCACCAAAGAGGTGACTCTTGGTGACGTAGGAGTTCATGTCATCATTGTTCTCAATGAATTGTGGGTTGGTAGAAGTACTTGGCCTATCCATAATTCCAAGAGAAAATGTGAGTGGTAGTGTCGGCGTTCCGGGAACGGGGGTCCCCAGACTTGCTTGCCTGTGGCCCATGGCGTGGCTGGGCTGGCAGGTCTGTACGGCCCATCTTCATCAACAAGGCATTCAAGACCCTCGCGAAGGGCCAAGCCTCGCGAGGCGGACGATGCAAGACCTCCTCAGGAGTGGCCTCGCTAGGAAGGCTCGCGAGGGGCGGAGAGATCAAGGCAGGGAAAACCTCACGAGGTCCTCGTGAGGTAAGCCATGACGGTCGAGACTAGGCGGGTGCCAGGCAGGCGCCAGTGCGCAGTGTCGTTGTTTCCTCTTTGGTGCCAGGGGGCAAGTGCATGTGCGGAGTACCGAGGCTTCAAGGAAAGGTTTCCATATTGGTGCAACGAGACCAAGACTAGAAGTACGGCAGCATGGAGGTCACCATGGAGCCCAAGACGGCGTCATCACCAGAACCATTGGCAGGAGAAGACCACCTTTTGTTAGGATAACTTGTACTAGCTGTCCCCTTTCGAATTGGCTATTGTTTTCTTCCTTCCCGCTCATTATTTGGGAAGAGGACCAGGGCCTATATAAATATAACTAGCCACCACATTGAGAAAGGGACCCGAGAGGATCGACCTCTTCACAAGTGGGGAGCGGATCCAAGATCATCTGACCCACACAAATTCACCAAGCACAAGAACACCTCAACCTCACGAGGCTGTTCTTCCCCTTGTATTGTTCATCATCAGCCCAAGAGGCAATCCACCACCACCACACTGGAGTAGGGTATTACACCACAATGGTGGCCCGAACCAGTATAAACCTCGTGTCTTTCTGTGTTGTGAGTTCGTCGAGTTCATTCGCAAGATCTTGGAGATCTAGGGTGTGGATCGACAGGGAGAAAACCTTCGCGGGCACCCCAGTGTTCGAACCTCAAGGGTTTGCCAGAACCCGTGATCCAACATTTGGCGCGCCAGGTAGGGGTGTGCCGTAGCTTCTCTTTCGTCGATCTGTGCTTCGTCGACACCGCGCTTCGCCCGCATGGCAGTCGCCGTGCCGCCGATTCCGACGGCCAACATTGACGACGGGGCCAGGGGGCTCCGAGCCCTGGCCCCCGCACTGCGGCGGGTGCAGTGGCCGCCCAAGTTCAAACCGGAGATGCCGCCGCGCTACGACGGCGCGACGGACCCGTCAGCTTTCCAGCTGGGGTACGAGGAGGCCGTCCTCGAAGCCGGGGGCGACGACAAGGTCATGGCCAACTGGCTTCCCATGGCCCTCGCTGGCGAGCCGCGCGCCTGGCTGCTCAACCTTCCCGGATCCACGGTGGCGTCCTGGGAGGAGCTCTGCGACCTCTTCACTGCGCGCTACGCGGCACCGGCGCCCCACGTGGTCACGGCCCGGCTAGGCGGCTCTCAGGTGCCACCTTCAGAGCGCCACATCAAGTCGTTCCTCCGCCAGATCGGCGCCGCTTCCACGCGCTCGGGGGCTCCGCCGGGCTGGGCCGCACCTGAGGCCGACCTCACCTTCAGCTCAGAAGACCACCCCGTCACCACCACCGTCTCGGGCATGCTTCCGATGCTCTACACGCCCACCATCTGCAATGTGGCCATCACCAAGACCCTCATCGACGGCTGCACTGGCCTCAACTTGCTCTCCATGGAGGCCTTCAGCCTTCTCCACGTGCCGCTCGAGTGACTCAGCCTCAGCAGGTCTTTCTCGGGAGTTGGTGGTGGTGCTTCCCGCTCCCTGTGGCAGATCCGCCTCCCCGTCACCTTTGGCACGCACGACAACTACCGCACTGAGCTGGTCGACTTCGACGTCACCCGCATCGGCCTCCCGTACAACGCCATCCTCGGGTACCCAACTCTGGCCTAGTTCATGGAAGCGACTCATCTAGCCTACAACCTCATGAAAATGTCAGGAAGAAAGGGTGTCCTCACCATCAAGGGGGACACCAAGGAGGCTGTGACGGCACTCAAACTTGCCTTCAGGACCGTTATGGCGGCGCAGCCCGTCGGCACCGGTGCCCTCGAGGCCAAGGAGGCCGCGCTAACCAAGAAGAAGCAGCTGTTCACCCAAGACAAGGCCGAGACAAAGCAGGTGCCGGTCGACGAGGATGGCTCCTCAGGGGCCACCTTCACCATAGGTGCCGGCCTCAACCCCATCCAAGAGGAAGCATTGGTGAAGTTCTTGCGCGCGAACAAGGACATATTCGCATGGGAGCCCAATCAGCTGCTGGGGGTCCCAAGAGAGGTGATTCAGCACCACTTAAGGGTGTGCCCCAACGTGCGCCCTGTGAAGTAGCAAGCAAGGCGGCAGTCGACGGAGAAGCAGACCTTCATCATCCAAGAGACCCGCAAGTTGGAGGCAGCGGGTGCCATTCATGAGGTTAGGTACCTCGAATGGCTGGCGAACCCAGTCGTGGTGCTGAAGAAAGGCGGGAAGGAGCGAATGTGTGTCGACTTCACCAACCTCAACAAGGCGTGCCCTGAAGATCCGTTCCCTCTCCCGCGCATCGACCAGATCATCGACTCCACCGCTGAGTGCGACCTACTGTGCTTCCTAGATGCGTTCTCGGGGTATCACCAAATCAAGATGGCGGTGGAAGATGTAGAGAAGATAGCCTTCCTAATCCCGTGTGGGGTGTACTGCTACACCTATATGCCTTCGGACTATGCAATGCGGGTGCGACCTTTCAGCAGCTGATGCACATCACTTTAGGGCGGTAGCTCGGGAGGAACACAGAGGCCTACGTCGACGACATTGTGGTGAAGTCTCGGCAGGAGAGAACCTTGATCCAAGACCTGGAGGAGACCTTCGAAAGCCTGCGCCAGGTGAACTTGCGGCTTAACCCGGAAAAGTGTGTGTTCGGGGTGCCTTCCGGCAAGCTACTGGAATTCCTCGTGTCAGACAGAGGGATCGAGGAAAACCCAGAGAAGATCAAGGCCATTGAGAGCATGAGCCCGCCGCAGACCCTCAAGGAAATGCAGAAGCTGGCTGGTCGGGTGACTGCATTGGGGCGCTTCATCTCCAAGCTGGGAGAGCGCGCCTTACCCTTTTTCAAGCTGATGAAGAAGAAGGGCCCGTTCGAGTGGACTCCGAAGGCCGACCGAGCCTTCCAAGACCTCAAGAGATACCTGACCAGCCCACCGGTGTTGGTGGCGCCATGACCTCTCGCGCCTCTAGTACTTTACCTTGCTGCCACCCCATACTCTGCCAGCACTGCACTAGTGGCGGTTCGGGAGGAGCACCAGGCCAAGAATGCGCCGCGCCAAGTTACGTCGCCAGCCAAGGTGGCGCAAGATCAGGAAGGCACAGCAAAAGCCATGGCGGCAGCAACAGAAGACCAAGCTCGGCAGGATGACACCGTAGAGATCCCCGCAAGCAATCAGGCGCCAGGGGGCCCACCATATCAGGGGGCATCCCGACTTGCACAAGACGCGAGCCTCACCAGCACGCCGGTCCTTGTCGAGCACCAAGTGTACTTAGTCAGCACAGTGCTGTGGGACGCGAGGGTGCGTTATCCCATGCCTCAGAAGCTCCTGCTCACGCTCCTGGTGGCCTCGCGCAAGTTACGACACTACTTCCAGGGCCACCCCATCAAAGTCATCTCGGCCTACCCGTTGGAGAGGGTGCTCAGGAGCCCCAACTCTGTTGGAAGGGTTGCCGAGTGGAACATCGAGCTGCAGGCATTCCAGTTGGAGTTCAGCACCACCAGGGTCATCAAGGGAGCCGCACTCGCTGACTTCATGGTGAAATGGACGGATGCCCTGGCACTGGAAGCAGGCGAGGACCGGTCCACCTCGCCAGGAAGTGAGGCTCTAGACGGATGGGTCATATATTTCGATGGTGCCTTCGCGCACCAGGGCGCGGGGGCTGGAGCAGTGCTCATCTCACCCACACAGGACAAGCTCTACTATGCTGTGCAGCTCTGCTTTCAGCAGCGCGAGAAGATCTCCAACAACATAACAGAATATGAAGGCCTCATAGCTGGCCTGAAGGCCGCGGTAGCTCTAGGGGTGAAGCGCCTCACCGTTAGGGGCGACTCACAGCTCCTCGTCAACTTCTCCAACAAAGTGTACGAGCCAAAGGACGAGCACATGGAGGCGTACCTCGCAGAAGTACGTAAGATAGAAAAGCAGTTCCTAGGCATGGAGGTGCAGCATGTGCCTCGTGGCACCAACAAGGAAGCCGACGACATCACCAGGAGGGCATCCAAGCAGCAGCCCCAAGAGCCTGGCGTCTTCGAGGAGCGGCTCTTCAAGCCGTCATCAACGCCACCACTTTCGTGCACGGCGTGGCCTTGGGAGGAGCTCCCACAATTGCCTGCGACGGGAGCCCCAGCTTGCGGCCCAAACTCAGAGGCTCGCTTGCTCTTGGCGCTCAAGCCTCAAGAGGGATGTTGGACCAAGGAATTCAAGGAATATCTGATGCAAGGGGCGCTACTGGAGAAGGAAGAGGATGCAGAGCACGTAGCCCGGCAAGTCACGACATACTGCATCCAGGACGGTGAGTTATACAGGAAGCGACCAAATGATGTTCCGTTGCATTGCATTTCCAGGGACCAGGGGAAGGAGTTGTTGATTGACATACACGACGGGGACTGCGGACACCACTCGTCGTTGCGGACTCTCATCGGCAAGGTGTTCCACAGTGGATTCTACTGGCCCACGGCGCTCAACGACGCAGCTGAGCTGGTGAAGTCCTGTGAAGCTTCTAGTTCCATGCCAAGCAGATCCATCAGCCGGCTCAGGGTCTCCAGACTATACCGCTCACATGGCCGTTCGCGGTCTTGGGGCTGGATATCTTGGGCCCATTCCCCCGGGCGCCAGGGGGCTACCACTACCTCTACGTCGCCATCGACAAGTTCACCAGGTGGAAGCCGTCCGCACCATCCCAGCTGGTCCCGCGGTTAAGTTCATCAAGGGCCTCGTGAGCCATTTCGGGGTCCCCAACCGCATCATCACCGACAACGGCTCGCAGTTCACCAGTAACCTCTTCAAAACATAATGTTCTAACCTTGGAACGCAGATCTGCTACGCTTCGGTGGAGCACCCCAGGAGCAATGGCCAGACTGAACGCGCCAACACGGAGGTTCTGAGAGGCCTCAAGACCAGGACCATCAAGCAGAAGCTCGAGGCCTGCGGCAGGGGCTGGCACGATGAGCTCCAGTCCGTGTCGTGGTCCATCCGCACCACCGCCACTAGGCCGACGGGCGAGACCCCATTCTTCCTTGTCTACAGAGCCGAAACAGTCCTCCCTCACGAGGTCAAGAATCATTCCGCACGGGTCCTGGCGTTTGATGAAGAGCAGTAGGACGCCACGCGGGGGATGGACCTTGTATTGGGGGAGGAACAACGCCGTGAAGCTGCACTGAGGGCGGCAAGGTACCAGCAGGCGCTGCGGCGGTACCACTGCCGCACGTCCGCTCCAGGACGCTCGAGGCAGACGGCCTCGTCCTGAGGTGGGTCCTCTCCAGGGAAGGGTTGCACAAGCTCTCACCCATGTGGGAGGGCCCGTTCAGGGTCGTCCATATCTCTAGGCCTGGCGCCACGCGCCTGGAGGCACAGGACGGGGTGCCCATCCAGAATGCCTGGAACATCCAGCACCTCCAGAAATTCTACCCATGAAGCAAGAACCAGTGCCTGTGAAGCAAGGCCCAGTGCCTGTGAAGTAGGGCCTAGTGCCTGTGAAGCAAGGCCTAGTGCCTGTGAAGCAGGGCCCAGTGGCTGTGAAGCAAGGCCCGGTGCCTGTGAAGAATTGCCGCCCGTGACACTCTCGCGTAATAATGAGTGGGGTTGTACGTGCCCCGGAGTCTCCGGAGAGCCCGCCCTCGGGCCTCGGGGGCTCCCTCCCACGCCTAGTGGAAGCACTTAGCTCCACGCTGGTGAGAAGACGTCGAAGACTAGACTATGTGCCGGACGCGGCTTTTCATTTGCTTTCCATAGTTGGCTCGCCTTCTCTTAATCGAAGTTTTCTTCTGGTGTTCCTTGCTGATTTGGTTTCGTCGCCTTTTGTCGCCTTTTCCGAATCCAGTTCGCTTGTGTTCTCTCTCCCAGATACCTCGCGAGGGGGCTAGGCAAGTGCCTTCGCGAGGGTTTCTTCCTCCTGCGTTGGTCCTTCTCTCTGCCTATTGTCTGCTTTCTCGCGAGGCACCCTCATTCGAGCCCACAACCGGCACATCTCTCCTAATCCGTGCCCCTCGGGTACCGTGATATGAAGCACTGGGTCAAGGCTCGGCCGAACGATAAGTCTCCTAGCGAGCCTCCTAACGAATTTTTGCAGTTCCTGAGCAACCACTAAGCCAAGACGGGCACGAGGAAACAAGTGCCTCGTGAAGAAGAAGGTGCCCCGATCGTGCCAGGCTAAGTTATCCCCACACAAAATAACGACACAACACGGAAATAACAAGTGTAGCATAATGAGTGAGGAATCACAGTTTGATACACGCCCCTCTGGGCCCATACTGGTTTCATTTGGATGCGGGAAAGAAAAGAGGAACAAAGCAAAAGCGGCGTTGCAGCAAACCATGGGGGCAGGCCTCCAGCGACATCCCGAGCTTAGCCGGATCCCTCCTCACGCTTCACGGAGGCGCGGCGAGGGGATGACCCGCTACCACCTTCTAAGCGGGCGCGGCGGCTGGTCGTAGCCACCACTACTAGAGCTATCGCCAAGAGAAGAGCCGCCGTAGATGGACGAGGCGCGGCCGGCGAGCTCGTCCTCATCGCGCCCATCGCCGAGACCGAGCACCTCCTCGCCGTCGTTCGTCTCATGGCAGCACCCGGCGCGGCAACCATCTTCCCCAAACACCCTCACGTAGAGGGTCGCATCACCGTTATACCTGAAATGGGGGGTGCACCGCTTTCCCAGGCCGCGCGCGCGGGCGAACGTCTGCCAGCCTTAGGCCAGAGCTATGTTTCCCGCAGGGGATTCTTCGACCGCGACCCAAGAAGCCCTGCTGCAGCAACCGTCCGCCTACAGCCAGAGCCCGCCTGGACCAGGGCCGGCAGCTCATTGACGAAGAAGCGCGAAAGCTGGAGCCTGTTGCCGGTCGGATCCACCGACCAGACAACGAACTTCGGCAGCATCTCTGCCGAGTGGAAGCGTGGCCGGGGAGGCCGTGCAACCATGGCACGTCTCCCCTCCTCGACGGGGCTGCCGCGACCGGATCGACCCCCGCCACGCGCAGCGGCGCCACCCCGGGAGCAGGGGCCACGGCGGGAGTCGTGGTGTGCTTGCGGGGACGACCGCGTCCCCGTTTAGGCGCCGAGGAGCCGGGCCCCTCGCGAGGGGCCTTTCCTTTCTCCATGGTGGAGAACCTGTTCGACGGCGCCATTGGAGTCGGTGGTGGAGCAAAGGAGGAAGAAGCAGACGGAATGAGAAGAGATGGACGACGGGGGCTCTGCCCCCTCCCCATTTATAGCAGGAGGAGGCCAACCAGCACCCCCACGATCATAGGTAATGATGGTTTTCCTTGCATACCGCAGGGACTTATCAAGTTGGGTAGTTGCCGAGGCAATGTGGGGAAGCGGAGACGCCCATGTCCAATCAACCGCCACACAGGCTTTTGGGGGCCCGTGGCACTCTGCGCTTGATCCTTTGGCTTCGTGTCGAAGCCAAGCCCGAGCGTGCCTTGGGCCCGGGGGCTACTGTCGGCGTTCTGGGAACGGGGGTCCCCAGACTTGCCTGCCTGCGGCCCACGGCATGGCTGGCCTGGCAGGTCTGTACGGCCCACCTTCATCGACAAGGCATTCAAGACCCTCGCGAGGGGCCAAGCCTCGCAAGGCGGACCAAGCAAGACCTCCGCAGGAGCGGCCTCACCAGGCAGGCTCGCGAGGGGCGGAGAGATCAAGGCAGGGCAAACCTCACGAGGTCCTCGTGAGGTAAGCCATGACGATCGAGACCAGGCGGGTGCCAGGGAGGCGCCAATGCGCAGTGTCCTTGTTTCCTCTTTGGTGCCAAGGGAGCAAGCGCAAGCGCGGAGTGCCGAGGCATCAAGGAAAGGTTTCCATATTGGTGCAACGAGACCAAGACTAGAACAACGGCAGGACGGAGGTCACCATGGAGCCCAAGACGTCGTCATCACCAGAACCATTGGCAGGCGAAGACCACCTTTCGTCAGGATAACTTGTACTAGCTGTCCCCTTTCGGATTGGTTGTTGTTGTCTCCCTCCCGGCTCAATATTTGGGAAGAGGACCAGTCCTATATAAATAGAACTAGCCACCACATTGAGAAAGGGACCCGAGAGGATCGACCTCATCACAAGTGGGGAGCGGATCCAAGATCATCTCACCCACACAAATTCACCAAGCACAAGAACACCTCCCTCAGGAGGCTATTCTTCCCCTTGTATTTTTCATCATCAGCCCAAGAGGCAATCCACCACCACCACACTGGAGTAGGGTATTACACCACAGTGGTGGACCGAACCAGTATAAATCTTGTGTCTTTCTGTGTTGTGAGTTCGTCGAGTTCATTCGCAAGATCTTGGAGGGCTAGGGCGTGGATCGATAGGGAGAAAACCTTCGCGCGCACCCCAGTGTTCGAACCTCAAGGGTTTGCCGGAACCTCTGATTTGACAGGTAGAAAGAGAAGAACGTATACCAAATTTACCTTAACCGAAGTTGAAGGTGGATCAATGCTCACTCCAATGTGGACAAGGAAATAGCACAATTGGTACCAATTCTTGTCGGTTTGATGTAGGGTAGGAACCCTAATCGGCCGATCTTTCATGAAAGGAGCGGATCCCGCGATGAACACAGAGAACACGAGGAGGGAAACGAGGGAAAAAACACAAGGGGAACACGAGAGAACACTCAAACCAATAAGAATGATTACACAAGTGCTAGATCCTCGAAACACGATAGGAGATAAAAGATCCAAAGTCAACAACGGACAATACAAAGGTAACCGGTCTTCTCCGTGAGGAGGTCGAATCCACGAGGGGATCTTCCCTTAGAGGGGTCTTGAATCCAAAGGGATCTACTCCGAAGAGGGGCCGCGGTCTCTCTCGTGGAGTGGACCCGAAGTGGATGAGCAATGCTCTATCTCTAAATATGAGCTAAACCAATGCTAACCCTAGCTAGGATGAATAGGAGGTCTATTTATAGTCTTAGTGGAAATGGGGGGTTGCAATGAAGGGGTACATGGGGCTCAGCCCGCAACTGGACACAACCAGGTACCGGACGTCCGGTGTCTCATGGGCGGCCGGACGTCCGATGGCCGCCGGTCGTCGGCTCGTTTTTGCTCGGATGTTGGTGTAGAGGATTTCCGGAGGAGGCCGATTGTCCGGTCGTCGGACGTCCGTTGGCGCCGGTCATCCGCTCGTTTGGATCCGTTGCAGGGGCACCGGTCGTCTGATCCGGGCCGGACGTCCGCTCGCTGGGGTTCGGCTGGAGCTTCAGGCTCCGGACATCCGGTCCCGACCGGTCGTCCAGTGCCTGGGACTTCTTCTCCAGCTCTCCTTATTCTCCGTCTTCACGTCCATCTTCCTGTTCTGATCCTCCTTGCTCCTTGCATTCTTCATGGCCAACTCCTTGATAACTGAGTATGCACAATGTCTCCGTTTGAGGTAGTAGCAATGTCTCATGTGCATCGAAGTTGAAATGTGAGAGGAGAGATGTCACCTCGGTTTCGAGAGCTCTTGCATGTGCTCGTGTCATGTGTCCAAGTGGTGTCGTAGGATATGTAGTTGGGTCCATGGGGATGACCTTGGGATGCTCCGCATCATCTCCGCTCCCTTGGGGAAGATCTGTCCTCGGATCAAATTCTTCATCACCATGGTAGGGAGAGATATCTTTGACGTTGAAGATGTCGCTCACGGAGTATTTGTCGCGTGGAATGTCGATCTTGTATGCGTTGTCGTTGTAGCGTGCAAGCACCTTGAAGGGTTCGTCTGCTTGTGGTCGAAGTTTGGACTTGCGTTCTTCGGGAAATCAGTCCTTGCGAAGGTGTAGCCACACGAGATCACCAATGTTGAAGACCATGGGGCGCTTGTTGATGTTGAGCTTGGTCGCAAGTCATTGTACTTGGTGCTCGATAGTAAGTCTTGTATCTTCATGCACCTTCTTGAGATGATTCACACGTACACTTGCGTCCAAATTGATGTGCTCTTGGAGTGGTAGAGGAAGAATGTCCAATGGTAACAATGGATTGAATCAGTAGACGGCCTCGAAAGGGGACTTGCCGGTTGTGGAGTGTCTTGATCGGTTGTTGGCGAACTCGGCGATAGGTAGGCACTCTTCCCACTCCTTGATGCTCTTCTTGATGAGTACGCGAAGTAGAGCAGAGAGTGCGCGGTTGGTCACCTGCGTTTGGCCATCGGTTTGTGGATGATACGCCATGGAGAAGAGTAGCTTGATTCCGAGCTTGGCGCATAGGGTCTTCCAAAAGTAGCTAAGGAATTTGACGTCGCGGTCCAAGACGATAGTCTTTGGCACTCCATGTAGACGCAATATTTCCCTACAAAAGAGATTAGCAACATGTGAAGCATCGTCTATCTTGTTGCAAGGAATAAAATGTGCCATCTTAGAGAAACGGTCCACAACGACAAATATCGAATCCTTTCCATTTCTAGTCCTAGGCAATCCAAGTATGAATCCATGCTAATGTCTTCCCATGGTTGATATGGAATTGGTAGAGGCATATGAAGGCCATGGGATTGAGCTTTGGACTTATCTTTGCGACATGTAGAGCATCGGTTGGTGAAGCGGTTGACGTCGCGAAACATCTTGGGCCAAAAATAGTTCTTGGAGAGCGTGGCGAAAGTCTTGTTGCGACCAAAATGTCCCAGTAAGCCTCCTCCATGAGATTCCTGCAAAAGCAACAAACGAAGGGAAGACTCGGGGATGCAAAGCTTGTTAGCTCTCATAAGATATCCATCTTTGATGTAATAGCATTCCCAAATGTATGTGTCGAACATTTGGCATAAGGAGTAGCAAAAGTAGGGTCATGCTCATACAAGTCTTTTATGTGCTCAAAGCCAATGACATTCAACTCAAGTTGAGTAACAAGCATGCATATGCGGGAAAGGGCATCCGCCACAATGTTTTCCTTACCTTTAATGTACTTGATGACATAAGGAAAAGACTCAATAAATTCACTCCATTTAGCATGACGCTTGTTCAACTTGGTTTGGCCCTTAAGATACTTGAGCGTTTCATGATCGGTATGAATGATAAATATATGAGGGCGAAGATAGTGTTCCCATTCATGCAAAACGCGGACTAAATCATATAGCTCTTTGTCATAGATGGGGTAATTGAGTTGCGCTCCGGCAAGTTTCCCACTAAAGTAAGCTATGGGGCGCTTCTCTTGCATTAGCACACCTCCTATGCAATTACCACTAGCATCGCAATGAATATCAAAGGGTTTGTCATAGTTGGGTAATGCAAGCACGGGAGCATGAGTAAGCAAATTCTTAAGCTCATTGAAAGCGGTATCTTTGGATGGTCCCCAAACAAAAGGCGCATTCTTCTTGCCCAAAGCATGCAAAGGAGAAGCAATGGTGCTAAAATCTTTCACAAAGCGATGATAGAAACCCGCAAGGCCAAGAAAGCTACGCACTTGTTGCAAGTTGGTTGGTTGTGGCCAAGTCTTAATAGCATTGATCTTGGACTCATCAACATGAACACCCTTAGAAGATACAACAAATCCCAAGAAAATGAGCTTGTCAACGCCAAAAAGGCCTTTCTCCATATTAGCATAGAGGTGCTCTTTTCGAAGATTTTGTAAAACGGTTCGGACATGGGTGACATGTTCTTTGAGAAACTTGCTAAAAACAAGGATATCATCAAAGTATTCCACAAAAAACACATCAATGTAAGGGCGAAAGACATGATTCATAAGACACATAAAAGTACACAGTGCTTCCAATAGACCCATAGGCATGACTAACCACTCATACAACCCAAACTTAGTTTTGAAAGTGGTTTTCCATTCATCACCCTCTTGTATGAGGATTTGATAGTAACCACTCTTAAGATTAATTTTTCAAAAGATAGTGGCACCACTAAGTTCATCAAGCATATCGTCAAGGCGTGGAATGGGATACCTATAACAAACGGTGATAGCATTGATAGGTCTACAATTGGAGCACATGCGAAAGCTATCGTCTTGTTTTGGCAGAAGAATGATCGGGACATCACAAGGGCTCAAGCTTTCACGCACATGCCCATGGTCTATGAGATGCTTTACTTTCCTTTGTATTTCTTTGGTTTTTCGGGGTTGATGCGGTAGGGAGCTTTGTTCGGAAGCGATGCTCCGGGGATGAGGTTGATGCGGTGCTCAATGCCTCGTAGTGGAGGTAGTCCCGGAGGTAGCTCGTCGGGGAAAACATCATGAAATTCCTGCAAAAGAGAAGACAACACTAGAGCAAGAGTGTGAGAGGTGTTAGCTTATGGTTCATTGTCCTTGCACAAAATGACATAGTGTAGGACACTATATGGGTTCTCACACACTCCTCTTATCTCACTTTTGGTGGAAATAGAACTAAGTTCTTATTTTCGCTCATCGTGGAGGCGCTCGATTTTGGCTTTTGGCACTCACTCTCTTTTTGGTGGCTCGCTCTCTCACTATTATCTCCACGATGGGTGGCTTGCTTGTCGGCGATCACTTGGCTTGGAGACATGGGATGAAGTACATACTCCTTTCCTTTCATCTTGAAGATGTAGTGATTCGTTCGGCCATTGTGAATGACACCTCTATCAAATTGCCATGGGCGTCCAAGGAGAAGGTGGAAAACGGTCATTGGAACGACGTTGCACTCCAAAGTGTCTTCATAGGCGCCAATTTTGAAGGAGACTTGTACTCGATGCTCAACTTGGATAGTGTAGGAGTCGCTAAGCCATTGCACTTCGTATGGGTGTGGGTGCTTCATCTTGGGCAACTGGAGCTTGGAGCAAAGTTCTTTACTGGCGAGATTATGACAACTCCCTCCATCGATGATGACCTTGACGGATCTTCCATTGATGCCGGCCTTGGTGTGAAATATATGGCATCTTCAGTCTTCTTCTTGGTGATGTTGGAGAGTCGAGACCTTGGAGACAACAAGAGAGAGACTTGAATCTTCATCGCAAAAGACTTGTTCCTCTTCATCGTTCATTGGACGGTGCATGGCGACTTGCTCAAGAGCGTCCATTTCTCCTTCACTCGTCGAGTTGTAGGTGCCATCGTCGTTGAGGATCATGGTCCGCTTGTTGGTGCATTCGTAGGATTTGTGGCCTCGGCCTCCGCATGTGAAGAATTTGAAGGAACTCGTCTTGATGGTCTCATCGGTTGGAGTGGATGATGATGAAGCTCTCGGCTTGAAGTTGCTTGTAGTAGGAGGATGACTTGGAGTTGATGAAGCTTTCTTGGAACTCGACTTGTCGACGTTGCTTGTAGAAGGCTTGATAGACGTTGTTGGAGTCGTTGAAGCTTGGGTGTTGGACAAATCGTAGGACTTGGATGAGAACTTGGCATACTTGAAATCGTCTTGCACTTGACATTCTGCTTTTGTAGCTTGATGCACGAGCTCGATGAGGTTCGAGTATGGTTGGAAGTCGGCGATCTTCTTGATAGGTTGGTTGAGTCCATTCAAGAAACGTGCCATAGTTTGCTCATCATGTTCCGTGATGTTGGCTCTTATCATGGCAATCTCCATCTCCTTGTAGTATTCTTCAACGCTCTTGGTTCCTTGCTTGAGTAGATGGAGTTTCTTTAAGAGGTCGCGGTTGTAGTAGGTAGGCACAAAGCGTGCTCTTATGACATCCTTCATTTGCGCCCAAGTAGTGATGGGTGGTTCACCTCTTGCCTCACGGCGCTCGATAACTTATTCCCACCAAATGAGGACATAGCCTTGGAACTCAAGGGATGCCATTGCGATCTTCTTCTCTTCTTCATAGTTGTGCAAATGGAAGATTTTGTCGACCTTCAACGCCCATGAAAGTTACTCTTCGGGATCATTGCTTCCGTTGAACTTGGGCATGGTGAACTTGAGTTTATCGTAGTGTTGCTCTTCATTGTGTTGGGGTCGAGGAAGATGATGCCCGTGTTGTTGATGATTGTCAAGCTCGTGTCGCTCTTGGTGAGGAGAGTTGTCAACTTCTCTTGTCGTGGGGGATTTCCATTGTCTTCATGCTCTTGATGAAGTTGATGTTGTTGGCGAGCTTGTGGTGGAGCTTGTCGAGCTCGAGGAGGAACTTGAGGAACTTGACAATGCACGCGAGCTTGAAATCTTCATTCGTGAGCTTCTTCACAAAGTGCTTCTTCATGTTCACGAGCTTGTCAGCCTCCGTTGGCTATGGCGCGACCTGCATCTTGGAGGGCTTGTTGCGCCTCAAGTGCTTGAGCATCTCGCAATTGTTTCTCTTGACGTTGTGCCTCGTCATCTTGTGCTTCTTGGTGCAGACGCGCTCGCTCTTCCTCTTCATGTTGGCGTTGTCATTGTCTTTCTCGTGATAGCGCAAAAGCCTCTTGGGTTTGACATTGTCGGTGCTCTTGAGAGTTGGTGTCGTGTAGAGGATTGACGCTTGCATGATGATCATTGCGTGCGGCACATCGAAGAGTGTTCGATGTTGGTGTACTTGAGCCGGAGAGGGTGAAGTCGGAGTGTCGACTTGAGCGGCTCCTTCTTGATGAAGATGAAGTGGAAGAAGAGCGGTTGAGCAACAAAGCACGAATCTTGTCCATTCTTGCGTTGTTCTCTTGCTTGTGATCGTCGAGCTTGTGGTCGAAGTAGTCCCTTGTACGTTGCTCGGAGAGTCGCAAGTTGGTGGCGAGCTTGTCGATGCGTTCCCTCATTGTTTGTTGCTCTTGATGCAAAGCACGTTGTGCACCAAAGAGGTGGCTCTTGGTGACGTAGGAGTTCATGTCATTGTCGTGCTTAATGAAGAGTGGATTGGTAGAAGTACTTGGCCTATCCATCATTACAAGATAAAAATGTGAGTGGTAGAAAATAAGAACGAATACCAAATGTACCTTGACGGAAGTTGAAAGTGGATCAAAGATCACTCCAATGTGGACAAGGAAATAGCACAATTGGTACCAATTCTTGTCGGTTTCTCACACCTAAACAAGTAAAAGCTTATGCTGGAGCTTGGTTAGGATGGTGGCACAAAATTTGATGCAATTGTAAGTGAGCTTCAATAATGTTGGAAAATATTTGCAAGGTTGCAATGCAACAAGTAGACCAAGCAATGTAATGTACACGGAAACACACACGCAAAGAGATAAGTGGGGTTGGGCAACCAAGGATGAGCCAAAATGTGGATTCCACAAAAATGCTCTTGTTGCACTACACTAGAGAGACGCTAGCACGATTGCACAATAGGCGGATACAAAGACTTGTGCACAACCTACTAAGCAAAAATGCAACGACTTCTATCCCAAGTATGTTCTATGCAAGGTGTTTCCATGATATGATCCAAGATGATCTAATATGACAATCTTAATGTTGTATGATGCTAAGGTGCTTGCTTAAAAGCTCTTTGCTTATCTTTTCTTTTTGCTTAAAAGCTTGTTTGGCTCTTTGTTGTTTGAGCTCTTTTCTCATGCAATGCTTCACGAACCACGATATGTGTATGCGATGACAACCTTGTGACACAAGAGATGATACCAAGATATGCAACAATGATGTATGTATGCTATGGGAAGTATGATCACTAATGTGCACAAGTCTCGTTGTCGGCAATATTCAATGGCTAGTCTCGATGGGTAAGCAACGCAAAGGAGTAAGGTTAAAATGGCTATCAATGTAATGGCAAGAATGATATCTCCAATACCAAGGTGAGGTTATCGTTTCTTGGTTCCTCGTCCGTACGCAAGAACAGATGACGGTGATCGAATGAGTGTGACGAATACCAACATGTAGTCGAGGTGGTCGTTGTTGATGACGCGTCTGTGGCGAAGATGAACGGCGGTGATGTTGATGTTGAACTGTACCTAGATAGCTGAAACACAAAAGGATATAGAACCGCAACTCAAATTCTTAAAGCTCGAAGTGGCAACACATGTCGGAGTATGAAATGGGTAAGCAATGGTGGTGGTATGCGGAAGTGGTGATGGTGTACGGGTGGTAGGAGTGTGTATGCGGAAATGTGGGCGGTGGTGGTGACTAAATTGAAAAAAATTCAGTTCCGCCAGGGTACTCCGGACGTCCAGTGGTGAGCGGTCGTCCGGTGGCGAGCGGACGTCCAGTGCCTGGGAAAAAATCGGGCATGGGATGAACTGGTGCTGTTCGTGATGGAGAGGTCGAAATTTGTCGAATCCGAGCTATTTCGTGGATGGAAAGGGTGGGGCAGGGGGGGAAAGCTAGATCCACTCAAAACAAGGCAAATCCAGGATCAAATCCAACAAAATTTCAACACACCAACAAATCAAAAAAAAATTGGGGCTATTTTTGTGGGGAATTTTCGAATTAGGGACAAAAACAATAAAAACTAGGCTAGCAACACAACGAGGAGGCTCCGAAATCATGATCAACGTGGCTCTTGATACCAAGATGATGTAGGGTAGGAACCCTAATTGACCGATATTTCATGAAAGGAACGAATCCCGCGATGAACACGAAGAACACGAGGAGGGAAACGAGGGGAAAACACAAGGGGAACATGAGAGAACACTCAAACCAACAAGAATGATTACACAAGTGCTAGATCCTCAAAACTCGATAGGAGATACAAGATCCAAAGTCAACAACGGATGATACAAAGGTAACCGGTCTTCTCCATGAGGAGGTCTTGAATCCACGAGGGGATCTTCCCTTGGAGGGGTCTTGAATCCAAAGGGATCTTCTCCGAAGAGGGGTCGCGGTCTCTCTCGTGGAGTAGATCCGAAGTGGATGAGCAATGCTCTATCTCTAAATATGAGCTAAACCAATGCTAACCCTAGCTAGGATGAATAGAAGGTATATTTATAGTCTTAGTGCAAATGGGGTATGAAATGAAGGGGTACATGGGTCTCAGCCCGCATCTGGACACAACCAGGTACCGGACGTCCGCTGGGGTCTGGTCGTCCGGTGTCTCGTGGGCGGCCGGACGTCCGGTGGCTGCCGGTCGTCCGCTCGTTCTGGCTCGGATGTTGGTGTAGCAGATTTCTGGAGGAGGTCGGTCATCCGGTGGCACCGGTCGTCCGCTCGTTCGGCTCGGTTGCAGGGGCACCGGTCATACGGCCCGGACCGAACGTTCGTTCGCTTGGGTTCGGCTGGAGCTTCAGGCTCCAGACATCCGGTCCCGACTGGTCGTTCGGTGGCTGGGACATCTTCTCCAGCTCTCCTTCTTCTCCATCGTCACGTCCATCTTCCTCTTCTGATCCTCCTTGCTCCTTGGCTTCTTCATGGCCAACTCCTTGATACCTGAGTATGCACAATGTCTCCGTTTGAGGTAGTAGCCATGTCTCATGTGCATCAAAGTGGAAATGTGAGAGGAGAGATGCCACCTCAGTTTCGAGAGCTCTTGCACGTGCTCGTGTCATGCGTCCAAGTGGTGTCATAGGATATGTAGTTGGGTCCATGGGGATGACCTTGGGATGCTGCGCATCATCTCCCCTCCCTTGGGGGAGATCCGTCCTCGGATCAAATTCTTCATCACCATGGTAGGGAGAGAGATCTTTAACATTGAAGATGTCGCTCATGGAGTACTTGTCGCGTGGAATGTCGATCTTGTATGCGTGTAGCGTGCAAGCACCTTGAAGGGTCCGTCCGCTCGTGGTCGAAGTTTGGACTTGCGTTCTTGGGGAAATCGGTCCTTGCGAAGGTGTAGCCACGCGAGATCACCAATGTTGAAGACCATGGGGCGCTTGTTGATGTTGAGCTTGGTCGCCAAGTCGTTGTACTTGGTGCTCAATAGTAAGTCTTGTATCTTCATGCACATTCTTGAGATGAGTCACACGTGCACTTGCGTCCAAATTGATGCGCTCTTGGAGTGGTAGAGGAAGAATGTCAAATGGTGACAATGGGTTGAATCCGTAGATGACCTCGAAGGGGGACTTGCCGGTTGTTGAGTGTCTTGCTCGGTTGTAGGCGAACTCGGCGATAGGTAGGCACTCTTCACATCCATCTTCCTCTTATGATCCTCCTTGCTCCTTGATTTCTTCATGGCCAACTCCTTGATACCTGAGTATGCACAATGTCTCAGTTTGAGGTAGTAGCCATGTGTGATGTGCATCGAAGTGGAAATGTGAGAACAGAGATGTCACCTCAGTTTCGAGAGCTCTTGCACATGCTTGTGTCATGGGTCCAAGTGGTGTCGTAGGAGATGTAGTTGGGTCCATGGGGATGACCTTGGGATGCTCCGCATCATGGTTTCTCACACCTACACAAGTAAAAGCTTATGGTGGAGCTTGGTTAGGATGGTGGCACAAAATTTGATGCAATTGTAAGTGAGCTTCAATAATGTTGGAAAAGATCACAAGATTGCAATGCAACAAGTAGACCAAGCAATGTAAGGTACAGGGAAACACACAAGCAAAAAGATAAGTGGGGTCGTGCAACCAAGGATGAGCCAAAATGTGGAATCCACAAAAATGCTCTTGTTGCACAACACTAGAGAGACGCTAGCACGATTGGACAATAGGTGGAGACAATACTTGTACACAACCTACTAAGCAAAAATGCAACGACATCTATCCCAAGTATTCTCTATGCAAGGTGTTTCTATGATATGATCCAAGATGATCTAGTATGACAATCTTAATGTTGTATGATGCTATGGTTCTTTCTTATAAGCTCTTTGCTTATCTTTCCCTTTTTCTTAAAAGCTTGTTTGGCTCTTTGTTGTTTGAGCTCTTTTCTCATGCAATGCTTAACGAACCAAGATAGCAATTGTGTATGCGATGACAACTTTGTGACACAAGAGATGATACCAATATATACACCAATGACGTATGTAGGCTATGGGAAGTATGATCACTAATGTGCACAAGTCTCGTTGCCAGCAATACTCAAAAGCTAGTCTCGATGGGTAAGCGACGCAAAGGAGTAAAGCTATGATGTCTATCAATGTAAAGACAAGAATGATGTATCACGATACCAGGATGAGGTTACCATTCTTGCTCACGGTATGGTGTCAAAATGGTGGCACGAATACCAAGATGTTGTCGATGTGGTCGTTGTTGATGACGCGTCCGTGGCGAAGATGAGCGGCGGTGATGTTGATGCCGAACCGTACCTAGATATCTGAAACACAAAAGGACACGGAACTGCAACTCAAATTCTCAAAGCTTCAAGTGGCAAAACGTGTCGGAGTGCGAGACAGGTAAGCAATGGTGGTGGTATGCAGAAGCGGTGATGGTGTATAGGTGGTGGGATTGCGTATGAGGAAATGTGGGGCGGTGGTGGTGACTAAACTGAAAAAAAAATCAGTTTCATCCGGGATCGTCGGACGTCCGGGCTGGGCCGGTCGTCCGGTCATCAGACGTCCAGTGGGGGTCGGACGTCTGGTGCCTGGGCGATTTTCGGGCACGGAGATGAACAGCTCGTGGACGGGGTGGATGAGGTGAAAATTTTATAATCCGGGCGATTTCATGGATGGAAAGGGTGGGGAAAGGGGGGGAAAGCTAGATACACTCAAGACAAAGCAAATCTACGGATCAAATCCAACAAAATTTCAACACACCAACAAATCACAAAAAAATTGGGGCTATTTTTGTGGGGAATTTTTGAATTAGGGACGAAATCAACAAAAACTAGGCTAGAAACACAATGGGGAGGCTCCCAAATCATGATCAACGTGGCTCTAGATACCAAGATGATGTAGGGTAGAACCCTAATCACCTGATCTTTCACGAAAGGAGCGGATCCCGCGAAGAACAGGAAGAAAACGAGGGGAATCACAAGGCTAGAAACACAATGGGGAGGCTCCCAAATCGTGATCAACGTGGCTCTAGATACCAAGATGATGTAGGGTAGAACCCTAATCACCTGATCTTTCACAAAAGGAGCGGATCCCGCGAAGAACATGAAGAAAACGAGGGGAATCACAAGGGGAAACACAAGGGGAAACACTAAACCAACAAGAAATAGTCACACATATGCTAGATCCTCAAGTACATAAGAGATCACATGATCCACAGACAACTAAGGACGATACAAGGGTAGCCGGTCTTCTCCATGAGGAGGTCTTGAATCCACAAGGGGATCTTCCCTTAGAGGGGTCTTGAATCCAAAGGGATCTCCTCCAAAGAGGGGTCGTAGTCTCTCTCATGGAGTAGATCCGATGTGGATGAGCAATGCTCTATCTCTAAATATGAGCTAAACTAATGCTAACCCTAGCTAGAAGGAATCGGAGGTCTATTTATAGTCTTAGTGCAAAAGGGGGCGAAGTGGGGGGTACATGGGCTGCGGCCCAACTCATGGCAGCACACAAGCGTCAGACGTCCGGGAGTCACCGGTCGTCCGGAGGCTCGCGAGGGTCCGGACATCCGGTGCCTGTCGGACGTTCGTAGATTCGGCTAGGGTGGTCTTCGGTCGGACGTCCGGTCGGGGTCGGACGTCCGGGGCGTCGGTCGTCCGTGGGGCGTTGGAAGTCCATAGTTTTGGCTCGGGTGTGGAAGTGTCGGTCGTCCGGAGAGGGCCGGACATCCGGAGCCTGGAGGTTGTCGGACGTCCGGGGCTCGTCGGTCGTCCGGAGCCTGGGGACTTCGAGCAGTTCTTCTTCTTGTCCCATGAACTTGGAGTTCTCACCGTATTTTCCGTTGAATGTAGTTGGTCCGTGGCCTTCCTCCAAGCACCTGATCACACATAGGGTTTCCACTTGAGGTAGTAGCCAATTCTCATGCATGGAAAGTGGTAGTTCGGAGAGGAGTGAGTTCACCTTATCTTCGATAGCCTTCGCTCAGGCTCTTGTCTTTGGTCCAAGTGGTGTCGTAGGGACGTAGGTAGGTCCATGGGGATGACCTTGGGATGCTCTGCATCACTTGTGCACTTTCTTAGCAAATTTGTTGTGATCTTTCTTGACGGCATATTTATACATCATGATCATATTTCCCATCATAAATTGCATGATCACATACTCATATTGAGCATCCATTGCCATATTCATGCTATTGATAAACCATCTCTCTATGACATCATTTTACCCCATGGTTGCATTGATCACATTCACAATACTTTTGTGTGCACAATGAATGCTTTTGCTCCGATGAATGGTTTACATCTCATTCCATATCATCTTGCTAAGCTTCATGTGTTTTGTCACGAACATTCTTGCCGCACGGACTCATACTTCCTTGTTGGACACTTTGTGTGCGCTAACCATTGTATTTTCGAGTGTCGTTTGTGTTTGCTTTTCTTGAATGTATACCACTCCGGTGATACCTTGGAGTACTTGGATTGCGCAATGTCTTCAACTTCGTCCAACTACAAGTTCGTCCGCAACAACCATTTCCATGGTGATGAGGATCACGATCCGAGGTCGGATCTTCCCCAAGGGAGGGGCGATGATGTGAAGCATCCTACGATCATCCCCATATACACTCGAGCATACACCATTGGACCTAAGGTGAACTCGCTCCTTTATGAATCTCCCCTTTCCTCATGTAAGACATGGATGCTACTTCAAGCGCGGACCTTGTGCATACTCAGGTACACCCGAGGAGACCATGGAGAGCCCAAGGACCAAGGCCAAGCGTGCGCGGAAGCGAAGTAAGGAGAAGGAAGAAGAGCCAGCTACTACAGTGGTCGGACATCTGGCCCCAGCCCGGACATCCGGTCCAGCCTGGACATCCGTCCCTTGCCCCGGAAATGTGGCACCGGCTATCCAGAGAACACCGGAAAGGACCAGCGCAGCCAGGACATCCGGACACCACCTCGGACATCCGGCTCCTCCTGAAGTCCCTGACATCTGGCCCCTACCCCGGAAATCCGGCCCCTCCATCACCGAATGCAATTGGAAGACCCAAGCTAGCCCAGACATCCGGCCTCCCAGCCCATACATCTGGCCATCGTGAAGCCCCAGACATCCGGCGTCTGTCTGCGCATAGTGAACGGGCCAAGGGCCCATGTATCCTCCCTCTCGCTTACCCCTTCGTGGGCTAACACTATATATAGACCCCTCCACCTCCTACTTAGGGTTACCATTGGTTTAGCTCATTTGACATAGAGCTTTGCTCATCCATACGGGTCTACTCCTTAAGAGAGACCACGGCCCCTCTTCGGAGAAGATCCATCTTGGATTCAAGACCCTGATACGTCCATTTTGCATCATGCTTTTATATCGATATTTATTGCATTATGGTCTGTTATTACACATTATGTAACAATACTTATGCCTATTCTCTCTTATTTTACAAGGTTTACATAAAGAGGGAGAATGCCGGCAGCTGGGATTCTGGGCTGGAAAAGGAGAAAATATTAGAGACCTATTCTGCATAGCTCCAAAAGTCCTGAAACTTCACGGAAGACGTTTTCAGAATATATAAAAAATACCGAGCGCAAGAAGTTCACTAGGGGGGCCACACCCTGCCCACGAGGGTGGGGGGCGCGCCCTACCCCCCTGGGCGCGCCCCCTACCTCATGGGCCCCCTAGTGGCCCTCCGATGTCCATCTTCTGCTATATGAAGTCTTTCGATGAGGAAAAAATCATAAGCCATCTCCTCGGACGAAACTCCGCCGCCACGAGGCGGAACCTTGGCGGAACCAATCTAGGGCTTCGGCAGAGCTGTTCTGCTGGGGAAACTTCCCCCCGGGAGGGGGAAATCATCGCCATCGTCATCACCAACGCTCCTCTCATCGGGAGAGGGCAATCTCCATCAACATCTTCATCAGCACCATCTCCTCTAAAAACCCTAGTTCATCTCTTGTATCCAATTCTTGTCTCCAAGTCCGGGATTGGTGCTAGTAGGTTGCTAGTAGTGTTAATTACTCCTTGTAGTTGATGCTAGTTGGTTTATTTGGTGGAAGATCATATGTTCAGATCCTATATGCATATTAATACCCCTCTGATTATGAACATGAATATGCTTTGTGAGTAGTTACGTTTGTTCCTAAGGACATGGGAGAAGTATTGCTATTAGTAGTCATGTGAATTTGGTATTCCTTCGATATTTTGATGAGATGTATGTTGTCTCTCCTCTAGTGGTGTTATGTGAACATCGACTACATAACACTTCACCATTATTTGGGCCTAGAGGAAGGCATTGGGAAGTAATAAGTAGATGATGGGTTGCTAGAGTGACAGATGCTTAAACCCTAGTTTATGATTTGCTTCGTAAGGGGCTGGTTTGGATCCAAATGTTTCATGCTATGGTTAGGTTTACCTTAATACTTTTGTTGTAGTTGCGGATGCTTGCAATAGAGGTTAATCATAAGTGGGATTCTTGTCCAAGTAAGGATAGTACCCAAGCACCGGTCCACCCACATACCAAATTATCAAAGTACCGAACGCAAATCATATGAACGTGATGAAAACTAGCTTGACGATATTCCCATGTGTCCTCGAGAGCGCTTTTCTCTATATAAGAGTTTGTCCATGCTTGTCCTTTGCTACAAAAAGGATTGGGCCACCTTGCTGCACTTTATTTACATTTGTTACTTGTTGCTCGTTACACATTATCCTATCACAAAACTATCTGTTACCACTTATTTTAGTACTTGCAGAGAATACCTTGCTGGAAACCGCTTACTATTTCCTTCTGCTCCTCGTTGGGTTTGACACTCTTAAAAATCGAAAGGACTACGATAGGTCCCCTATACTTGTGGGTCATCAAGACTCTTTTCTGGCGCCGTTGCCGGGGAGTGAAGCGCCTTTGGTAGGTGGAACTTGGTAAGGAAAAATTTATATAGTGTGCTGAAATTTACTGTCACTTGTTACTATGGAAAGTAATCCTCTGAGGGGCTTGTTCAGGGTATCTTCACCCTGGCCAGTAGAGCAAAGAGTTGCTCCTCAACCTACTGAACCTACTGAAAATGAAAATGTCTGCTTTGAAATTCCTTCGGGTATGATAGAAAAACTACTAACTAATCCTTTTTTACGAGATGGAACAAAGCATCCTGATGAGCATCTAATATATGTGGATGAAGTTTGTGGATTATTTAAGCTTGCAGGTGTACCCGGAGATGTTGTTAAGAAGAAGGTCTTCCCTTTATCTTTGAAGGGAGATGCATCGACATGGTATAGGTTATGTGATGATATGGGGTCAGGGAACTACAAACGATTGAAATTGGAATTTCATCAGAAGTTTTATCCTATGCATCTTGTTCATCGTGATTGCAATTATATATATAATTTTTGGCCTCGTTAAGGAGAAAGCATCGCTCAAGCTTGGGGGAGGCTTAAATAAATGTTATATTCATGCCCCAATCATGATCTCTCAAGAGAAATGATTATTCAAAAATTTTATGCTCGGCTTTCTGATAGCAATCACACCATGCTTGATACTTCTTGTGCTGGCTCTTTTATGATGAAGACTATTGAATTCAAATGGGATTGATTGGAAAGAATTAAATGCAACTCTGAAGATTGGGACCTCGACAAAGGTAAGGAGTCAGGTATGACACCTAGGTTTGATTGTGTTAAATCTTTTATGGATACCGATGTTTTTTGTAAGTTTAGCACTAAATATGGACTTAACTCTGTGAATCTTTTGCTACTTATGTTGATCTCCCCAAGGAGAAGTGGTTTAAATATCATCCTCCCATAGAAGTAAAAGTAGCTTCACCTATTAAAGTTGAAGAAAAGACTATCACTTATAATGATGATATTGTTCCTACTTCTTATGTTGAGAAACCACCTTTCCCTGTTAGGGTAAAGCATCATGCTAAAGCTTCAATTGTGGTTCATAAAAGCAATATTAAAACTTATGCACCTTCTGAGCAAATTAAAGTTGAACCTGATAATGCTATTGTTAAAGATCTCTTGGCTGATAATATTGATGGGCATGTTATTTATTTCTGTGATGAAACTGCTAGAATTGCTAAACCTTGTGCTAAAGATAAACCTAGACCTGTGGAAGGCATGCCTGTTATTTCTGTTAAAATAAGAGATCATTGTTATCATGGTTTATGTGATATGGGTGCCAGTGCTAGTGCAATACCTATTAGCCTATATAGAGAAATTATGCATGATATTGCACCTGTTGAGTTAGAAGATATTGATGTCACAATTAAACTTGCCAATAGAGATACTATTTCACCAATGGGAATTGTTAGAGATGTTGAAGTCTTGTGTGGGAAAACAAAATATCCTACTGATTTTCTTGTTCTTGGTTCCCCACAAGATAGCTTTTGTCCCATTATATTTGGTAGACCCTTCTTAAACACTGTTAATGCTAAGATAGATTGTAAAAGGATGTTGTTACTATCGGTTTAGATGATATGTCTCATGAATTTAATTTCTCTAAATTTAGTAGACAACACCGTGAAGAAGAATTACCTAGTAAGGATGAAATTATTGGTCTTGCTTCTATTGACGTACCTCCTAGTGATCCTTTAGAACAATATTTGCTCGACCATGAAAATGATATGTTTATGAATGAAAGAAGGGAAATAGATGAAGTATTCTTTAAACAGGAACTTATTCTGAAACACAGTTTTCCTGTTCAAATCCTAGGGGATCCCCCTCCACCCAGGGGTGATCCCGTGTTTGAGCTTAAACCATTGCCTGATACTCTTAAATATGCTTATCTTGATGAGAAAAAGATATATCCTATTATTATTAGTGCTAATCTTTCAGAGCATGAGGAAGAGAGATTATTGAAAACTCTGAAGAAGCACTCTGCTGCTATTGGGTATACTCTTGATGATCTTAAGGGCATTAGTCCCACTCTATGCCAACATAAAATAAATTTGGAATAAGATGCTAAACCAGTTCGTGATCATCAACGATGGCTGAATCCTAAAATGAAAGAAGTGGTAAGAATGGAAATACTAAAGCTCCTTGAGGCAGGTATAATCTATCCCATTGCTGATAGTCAGTGGGTAAGTCCTGTCCATTGTGTCCCTAAGAAGGGAGGTATTACTGTCGTTCCTAATGATAAAGATGAATTGATTCCTCAAAGAATTATTACATGTTATAGGATGGTAATTCATTTCCGCAAATTAAATAAGGCCACTAAAAAGGATCATTACCCCTTACCTTTTATTGATCAAATGCTAGAAAGATTATCTAAACATACACATTTTTGCTTTCTAGATGGTTATTCTGGTTTCCCTCAAATACCTATGCCAGCCAAAGATCAATCAAAGACTACTTTTACTTGCCCTTTTGGTACTTTTGCTTATAGACGTATGCCTTTTGGTTTATGTAATGCACCTGCTACCTTTCAAAGATGCATGATGGCTATATTCTCTGACTTTTGTGAAAAGATTTGTGAGGTTTTCATGGATGATTTCTCCGTCTATGGATCTTCTTTTCATGATTGCTTGAGCAACCTTGATCGAGTTTTGCAGAGATGTGAAGAAACTAATCTTGTCTTGAATTTGGAAAAGTGCCACTTTATGGTTAATGAAGGTATTGTCTTGGGGCACAAAGTTTTTTAAAGAGGTATTGAGGTTGATAAAGCCAAGGTTGATGCTATTGAAAAGATGCCATGCCCCAAGGACATCAAAGGTATAAGAAGTTTCCTTGGTCACGCCGGATTCTATAGGAGGTTCATTAAGGACTTCTCAAAAAAATTCGGCCTCTGACTAATTTATTACAAAAAGATATACCATTTGTCTTTGATGATGATTGCGTAGAAGCATTTGAAATACTTAAGAAAGCATTGATCTCTACACCTATTGTTCAGCCACCTGATTCGAATTTACCCTTTGAAATTATGTGTGATGCTAGTGATTGTGCTGTAGGTGCTGTTCTAGGGCAAAGAGTTGATAAGAAATTAAACGTTACTCATTATGCTAGTAAAACCCTAGACAATGCTCAAAGAAATTATGCTACTACTGAAAAAGAATTCTTAGCAGTTGTATTTGCTTGTGATAAGTTCAGACCTTATATTGTTGATTCTAAAGTAACTATTCACACTGATCATGCTGCTATTAAATATCTTATGGAAAAGAAAGATGCTAAACCTAGACTTATTAGATGGGTTCTCTTGCTACAAGAATTTGACTTACATATTGTTGATAGAAAGGGAGCTGAGAACCCCGTTGCAGACAACTTGTCTAGGTTAGAAAATGTGCTTGATGATCCACTACCTATTGATGATAGCTTCCCTGATGAGCAATTAAATGTTATAAATGCTTCTCATACTGCTCCATGGTATGCTGATTATGCTAATTACATTGTTGCTAAGTTTATACCACCTAGTTTCACATACTAGCAAAAGAGAAAGTTCTTCTATGATTTGAGGCATTACTTTTGGGATGACCCACATCTTTATAAAGAAGGAGTAGATGGTGTTATTAGACGTTGTGTACCTGAGCATGAACAGGAACATATCCTACGCAAGTGTCACTCCGAAGCTTATGGAGGACACCATGCTGGAGATAGAACTGCACATAAGGTATTGCAATCTGGTTTTTATTGGCCTACTCTCTTCAAGGATGCCCGTAAGTTTGTCTTATCTTGTGATGAATGTCAAAGAATTGGTAATATTAGTAGATGTCAAGAAATGCCTATGAACTATTCACTCGTTATTGAACCATTTGATGTTTGGGGCTTTGACTATATGGGACCTTTTCCTTCCTCTAATGGATATACACATATTTTAGTTGCTGTTGATTACGTTACTAAGTGGGTAGAAGCTATTCCAACTAGTAGTGCTGATCATAACACTTCTATTAAAATGCTTAAAGAAGTTATTTTTCCAAGGTTTGGAGTCCCTAGATATTTAATGACTGACGGTGGTTCACATTTTATTCATGGTGCTTTCCGTAAAATGCTTGCTAAGTATGATGTTAATCGTAGAATTGCATCCCCTTATCACCCTGAGTCTAGTGGTCAAGTAGAATTGAGTAATAGAGAGCTCAAATTAATTTTGCAAAAGACTGTTAATAGATCTAGAAAGAATTGGTCCAAGAAACTTGATGATGCATTATTGGCCTATAGAACTGCATATAAAAATCCTATGGGTATGTCTCCGTATAAAATGGTTTATGGAAAAGCATGTCACTTACCTCTCGAACTAGAACACAAGGCTTATTGGGATATTAAAGAGCTCAATTACGATTTTGAACTTGCCAGTGAGAAGATGTTATTTGATATTAGCTCACTCAATGAATGGAGAACCCAAGCCTACGAAAATGCCAAGTTGTTTAAAGAAAAAAAGTTAAAAGATGGCATGATAAAAGGATACAAAAGCGTAAGTTTAATGTAGGTGATTATGTATTGCTATACAACTCTCGTTTAAGATTTTTTGCAGGAAAACTTCTCTCTAAATGGGAAGGTCCTTACGTTATCGAGGAGGTCTATTGTTCCGGTGCCATAAAAATCAACAACTTCGAAGGCACAAATCCGAAGGTGGTGAACGGTTAAAGAATCAAACATTATATCTCAGGTAATCCCATAAATGTTGAAACCAATGTTATTGAAACCGCAACACCGGAGGAATATATAAGGGACACTTTCCGGAACGTTTCAGACTCCGAAAAGGAATAGGTATGTGGTACGGTAAGTAAACCGACTCCAAAACAGTTTTTAAGGCAATATTTCTCCGTTTTGGAATATTCTGAAAAATAGAAAAATAAGAAACAGTCCGGGAAGGACACGAGGCCTCCACAAGGGTGGAGGGCGCGCCCTACCCTACTGGGCGTGCCCCCTACCTCGTGGGCACCTTGTGCGCTCTTTGGACTCCGTTTTCGTACACGACACGTATTTTGGTCGGTAAAAATTCATTATATAATCTTCCAGGGGTTTTGACTCCCGTATCACGCAAAAATCTCATGTTTTTGTTTCGACCTGTTTTTCTGACAGATCCAGGTCATCATGTTGTCTTCAAGTGCCCCCAAGGACCAGTTCTTCGAGAAGGTCATCAATCCCTACCTCGCGGAGGTGCTGCAACACCCTCAAACCATTGAGATGCGTGAGGGGTTGTTGCACATCCGCGATGTTGAGGGACCAAGGAAGACCGGAAGCACGGAGGCGAGGCTCGAGGCATTGGAGCAAGAAGTTTTCAAGTGTCAGGAGATGGTGGAGCGTGGACTCGATTCCAATCACATTATGATCACGGAGTTCACCAACAACCACAAGCTGGATGTCAAGGACATTGGGGAGGCCATCGTCAAGCTTCATGAGAAAAACGAGCACCTCCAAGCCCAGACCTATGACCTGCAAAATCAAAACTATGAGTATGAATATAGATTCAAGAGTATGAGTTTGGCTGCAGATTTGAGGTTTCAGGAGACTCGATCATCCTTCTATGATGGTGAGCCTATGCCTTGGAAGAAGGACGACAAGCCTACGCCATCAACAAAACCATCACCTTCTCCACCAACAAATAAGAATTGAGTATCTGGTATGGGCACTCCCCTTGGCAACTGCCAAGCTTGGGGGAGTGCCCCGGTATCATATCACCATCACTTTTATCTTTACCGTTTTTCTTAGTTCGATCCTTTTGGTAATATCTTGATCTAGTAGAATAAAGTTTATGGCATGATCTAGTTTTGAGTTTTGCTTTATGATCCCTCTATGTAATCGAGTCCGCGAGCTATATATAATAAAGATTAGTGTTGAGTCAAGGGCTTGATTATTTTGCCATGATCCTAAGTGAATAAAAGAAAAGAGAAAGAAATAAAAAGAAACAAAGAGATCATGTGAATCGTATGGAGAGTAATGAGCTCACATAGAAAAAGTATGATGAATAAAAGTTGTTGAGTTGACAAACATAGTTTTGGTCATCGTTGCAATTAATAGAAAGTAATAAAGAAAGAGAGATCTTCACATATAAATATACTATCTTGGACATCTTTTATGATTGTGAGCACTCATTAAAATATGACATTCTAAAGAGTTAACGTTGGACAAGGAAGACAACGTAATGGGTTATGTTTTCTTACATCTGAGATAAATTATATTGTCATGGATCATCCAACATGGTTGAGCTTTCCTTCACCCTCATGCTAGCCAAATTCATCGCACCAAGTATAGATACTACTTGTGCTTCCAAATACCCTTAAACTAGTTTTGCCATGAGAGTCCACCATACCTACCTTTGGATTGAGTAAGATCCTCCAAGTAAGTTGTCACCGGTGCAAGCAATAAAAATTGCTCACTAAATATGTATGACTTATTAGTGTGGGAGAAAATAAGCTTTATACAATCGTGTGATATGGAAGAAATAAAAGCGACAGACTGCATAATAAAGGTCCATATCACAAGTGGCAATATAAAGTGACGTTCTTTCGCATTAAGATTTTGTGCATCCAACCATAAAAGCGCATGACAACCTCTGATTCCCTCTGCGAAGGGCCTATCTTTTACTTTTATCTCCTACCTTGTATAAGAGTCATGGTGATCTTCACCCTTCCTTTTTACATTTTATCCTTTGGCAAGCACAGTATGTTGGAAAGATCCTGTTATATATGGCTAATTGGATGTGAGTTTTCATGAACTATTATTGTTGACATTACCCTTGAGGTAAAACGTTGGGAGGCAAAACTATAAGCCCCTATCTTTCTCCATGTCCGATTAAAACACCATACCCATAAGTATTGCGTGAGTGTCAGCAATTGTGAAAGACTATATGATAGTTGAGTATGTGGACTTGCTGAAAAGCTCTTATACATTGACTCTTTCCTATGTTATGATAAATTACAATTGCTCCAATGATTGAGATTATAGTTTGTTAGTTTTCAATGAAGTTTACGATTCATACTTGAAATTGTGATTGAATTATTACTCTAGTATAAGAAATCATATGACAAGAATTATATAAGTTGTTGTTCTAAGAATGATCATGATGCCCTCATGTCCGTATTTTATTTTTATCGACACCTCTATCTCTAATCATGTGGACATTTTTTTGATTTCGGCTTTCGCTTGAGGACAAGCGAGGTCTAAGCTTGGGGGAGTTGATACGTCCATTTTGCATCATGCTCTTATATCGATATTTATTGCATTATGGGTTGTTATTACACATTATGTCACAATACTTATGCCTATTCTCTCTTATTGTACAAGGTTTACATAAAGAGGGAGAATGCCGGCAGCTGGGATTCTGGGCTGGAAAAGGAGCAAATATTAGAGACCTATTCTACATAGCTCCAAAAGTCCTGAAACTTCACGGAAGACGTTTTCAGAATATATATAAAATACCGAGCGCAAGAAGTTCACCAGGGGGCCACACCCTGCCCACGAGGGTGGGGGGCGCGCCCTACCCCCTGGGTGCGCCACCTACCTCGTGGGCCCCCTGGTGGCCCTCCGATGTCCATCTTCTGCTATATGAAGTTTTTCGATGAGGAAAAAATCATAAGCCATCTCCTCAGACGAAACTCCGCCGCCACGAGGCGAAACCTTGGCGGAACCAATCTAGGGCTTCGGCAGAGCTATTCTGCCGGGGAAACTTCCCCCGGGAGGGGGAAATCATCGCCATCGTCATCACCAACGCTCCTCTCATCGGGAGAGGGCAATCTCCATCAACATCTTCATCAGCACCATCTCCTCTCAAAACCCTAGTTCATCTCTTGTATCCAATTCTTGTCTCCAAGTCCGGGATTGGTGCTAGTAGGTTGCTAGTAGTGTTAATTACTCCTTTTAGTTGATGCTAGTTGGTTTATTTGGTGGAAGATCATATGTTCAGATCCTATATGCATATTAATACCCCTCTGATTATGAACATGAATATGCTTTGTGAGTAGTTACGTTTGTTCCTGAGGACATGGGAGAAGTATTGCTATTAGTAGTCATGTGAATTTGGTATTCCTTCGATATTTTGATGAGATGTATGTTGTATCTCCTCTAGTGGTGTTATGTGAACATCGACTACATAACACTTCACCATTATTTGGGCCTAGAGGAAGGCATTGGGAAGTAATAAGTAGATGATGGGTTGCTAGAGTGACAGAAGCTTAAACCCTAGTTTATCCGTTGCTTCGTAAGGGGCTGATTTGGATCCATATGTTTCATGCTATGGTTAGGTTTACCTTAATACTTTTGTTGTAGTTGCGGATGCTTGCAATAGAGGTTAATCATAAGTGGGATGCTTGTCCAAGTAAGGATAGTACCCAAGCACCGGTCCACCCACATACCGAATTATCAAAGTACCGAACGCAAATCATAAGAACGTGATGAAAACTAGCTTGACGATATTCCCATGTGTCCTCGGGAGCGCTTTTCCCTATATAAGAGTTTGTCCAGGCTTGTCCTTTGCTACAAAAAGGATTGAGCCACCTTGCTGCACTTTATTTACTTTTGTTACTTGTTGCTCGTTACAAATTATCCTATCACAAAACTATCTATTACCACTGATTTCAGTACTTGCAGACCCCTAATGGGAAGACCTCAAGACCTCCTCACGGAGAAGAACCGGTTACCTATGTATCGTCCTTTGTTGGATTCAGATCGTGTATCTCTTTGTGTTTCAAGGATCTAGCATGTGTGACCTAATCTCGTTGGTTTGAGTGATGCTCCTATGTTTTCCCTCGTGTTCTTCGTTGGGATCCGCTTCTTTTGTGAAACTCGTGTTCTTCATTGGGATCCGCTTCTTTTATGAAAGATCGGCTATATAGGGTTCCACCCTACAACAGTAGTGAACCACAAGACTCCTCGAAGTGGGCTGCATCCATCCATTTTTTTCTCTTGAAAAATGACCCATTTTTAATGCTTTTTGAAATGAACTTCTCAACTATTATTTTTTACACAAAATACATCATAACCCAACCAGATACATACGACAGATACACAAAAAAACCACAAATAGCAGCAGACTGCACTGCAATCACGCGACATTCTGCACCAAGACACAGGGCGAACAGGACGGCCATGCCATTGCGCGCCCAGGTGCTCTTCAAGTCTGCGGACGCCCGGACTGCAAGGGGGGAGGGACATCATGCTCCTGGCGATCTAGAGGACGGTTTGTGAATCTGAGGCTGGTCATTATTGTGACCAAAACTGCATCAAACTAATCTGCTAGAACTCCACTTCAATGAACTGCAGATAAAACACAAGGCTAAACCTGAAAAAAATAAAAAAAAAATGCTATGGACTGCGGCAAGAGGACTCTGCACTACATCAACAACACCCAAACCTGCACCAAAAACATTCCGCACTGCAACACTGTGTTAGCCGCACCGCACCTATCCACTATCCAGAGCTGCAGTGGTGGACCACTGGGGTCGTCGGCGACGAGCCAAGCACTATGCAGCAGCTCTTCGCTGGTAACAGTGGCGAGAGAAAAAGGGGGGGTTCAGGGGGCGAAGTAATGGTCCTCTTGGCCGACAGAGAGCACTACCACGGGTCCTGTGTGAATTAGTGTAGGAGATGGATCCAGGGAGGTGGTGAGGCGTGCCACCAGGGCGGGGCTGCGCGGCCGGATGTGAGAAAGGTAGCGGTGGGGTGGCCGTGGAGGCATGGATCCAGACGCGCGCTCATCCTCGCGAGCTTGGGAGCGACGTGCAGGGCTGCCCCCGACTGGTGTCCTCCCACACCATTGCGGTGCGCGACGGAGGCGCATCCGGTAGGGAGCAGGTGGGGCGGCGGGAGGCCGGCGCGGCCTGGCTTCAGTAGCAGGGCATCGCGGGGGCGGGGGGGGGGGGGGGGGGGGGGGGGGGGGGGGGGGGGGGGGGGCGCCGTGCCAGGGATCCAGTGCCGGGACATCACGGGGGCCCGCCGCCACCTGCATCCGGCGCCGGCTCGTGGTGGCCGAGCCGGGGCGGGTGGTGGCCGAGGCAGGGCGGCTCGTTGTTGTGGCCGGGGCAGGTGGCGCGTGGTTATGATCGGCGGGCGGCACAGGGTGGTGGCCGGTGGCGGGCGGCAGGCGGCGTGGGGTGGTTGGTGGCCGGGGCGGGCGACGCTGCGTGTTGGTTGGATCAGGAGGAGGGGGAGCCCCGTTTGACCACGGGGAGCGGTGCGGGGATGGGTTGAGATGGTGGTGGTAGGTGGTAGTAGTAGCGAGGTGGGGGTGGTTTCTTTTTTATTGCGTGTGCGGTTCGGTTTGCGTTTGTTGCAGTGCCGAACTATTAGCAGAATAAGGAGATTTTGTTAGCAGAATAAGGTCTTAAGGGTGTTATCATAATAGACTCACTCTATATATATACAGCCGGTCTATTCTTCTAATATTAGCAGAAAAAAATTTTGATAACACTTCCGAACTGCACACTCAACACAAGTGCACATCATTGTTTGAACCAACTGTGCTGCAGTACTCACGCGAGTGGACTTCCCGTCCCAAAAAAACTGGACACCATGTTTTTTCGGTACCTTTTTTGCTCTAGTTTTTTAACCGTTTATCGGAACGAGACATGTAATATATCGTTGAAAATCTATGGATTAGGCGCTACTTCGAAATGTTTAACACTTTTCGAGATTCCACACAGTTTAAGAGCAGTTTTTGAAATGGTGTGGCCCATGACGAGTGGCAGCGAGCGTTTTTTCGCGATTTCTTCTAAACCGCTCGTCGGAATGAAGCAAATGATACACCATTGGAAAGACATTGTCGAGCCGCATCTTTTACATATCAATTATTTTCTCTAATTCGTTACGGTTTATGAGCAGTTTCAAATCTACTAAATCACGGAATTCTGCTTTTCAAATTGTTTGAAATTTTCGTTATTGTTGTCGCTCCAGTTTTCTAACCGTTTTTTGAAATGAGGCGTACGATACGGCGTTGGAAAGCTACGGACGAGGCACAACTTTCATATGTTGAAATATTTTTGAGATTCCTTACGGTTTTTAGTTAATTTTGAAAATCATGCGGTTGACGACGAGAGGCAGCGGCCGTTTTTTGCATATTTTTTACAAACCGTTGGTCGAAATGATTCAAATTATACGCCGTTGGTAATATATCCATGAGGTGCAACTTTTTCATGTAGAACACTCTCTCCAATTCCTTACGGTTTAGGAGCAATTTTGATTTTAACGAAATGCGCACACTATGTTTTTCAACGACACCAAAATCGTCATATGTAGTGCATCAGACAGAAAACCGCACTTCTTTAGACTAAAAGTTGCACTTCGTCGGACAAACAAGTGCACTGCATGATTTATTTTTTGTGGGACATAAAATTTCCTAAACGAGGTTGAGTGCACCTCATGTCGAGTGTTGGTGAATCGCAATACTATGATAAGTGAACCTCAAGACTACCGTAAACAGGTCGTACTGCATCAGACAGAAAACCGCACTTCTTTAGACTAAAAACCGCACTTCATCGGACAAACAAGTGCACTGCCTGATTTCTTTTTTATGGCACGTACATTTTCCTAAACGAGGTGGAGTGCACTTCATGTCGAGTGTTGGTGAACCGCAATACTATGAAAAGTGAACCTCGTGACTATCGTAAACGGGCCGTACTGCATCAGACAGAAAACCGCACATCTTTTAGACTAAAAATTGCATTTCATCAGACAAACAAGTGCACTGCATGATTTCTTTTTTGTGGGACGTAAATTTTCCTAAACGAGGTGGAGTGCACTTCATGTCGAGTGTTGGTGAACCGCAATACTATGAAAAATGAACCTCGAGACTACCGTAAATGGGAAGTACTGCATCAGACAGAAAACCACACTTATTTAGACTAAAAACCGCACTTCATTGGACACACAAGTGCACTGCATGATTTCTTTTTTGTGGGACGTAAATTTTCCCAAACGAGATGGAGTGCACTTCATGTCAAGTGTTGGTGAACCGCAATACTATGAAAAGTGAACCTCGAGACTACCGTAAATGGGTCGTACTGCATCAGACAGAAAAACTGCACTTATTTAGACTAAAAACCACACTTCATTGGACAGACAAGTGCACTGCATGATTTCTTTTTTGTGGGACGTAAATTTTCCCAAACGAGGTGGAGTGCACTTCTTGTCAAGCGTTGGTGAACTACAATACTATGAAAAGTGAACCTCAAGACTACCGTAAACGGGTCGCGACACTACCGGAAGTGAACTGCTTGAGTTTTTTCCGAACTTAATATTTTCTACAAGCGTAGACCGAACAAGTGGACCGTATGGATTGAGCGAGTGAACTGCACTGCATCAAGAAGTGAACCACATTAATTTTTTGGCCCTTCACACTTCACACTGGGAGACGATGGAACAAAAAGTTTCAGGACTTGCACCCATTTTTTGTACCTCACACATGCACTGCACTGCAAATTTGAACACGCAAAGAAGAATCTGAACCTTCATGGTCTCCAGCCCGTACTGCTTTTGTCATGTTTTTCCAATAGGCGCGGCTCCCACCGGCCGTCTCCCATGGTGCCACCAACAAGCGCGGCTCCCTCTCGCCTCGCTCTACCAATTCTCCCTTTCCTCTCCAGTCCCCACCTGCAAAACCATGCATGTTGTGCGCTACTCCTCTACCAGCCTGTAACATCCACAACAAATCACGCGCACTACCGCTATGTATCTTCTAGTGGCGTGTAAACAAGAGTTGGCTCCGGATTGAAATTAGTGAGATAAAAATACCATGATTTGTCCATCATCTCCTCCTAGAATAGAAAAGACACTACTCTGAGATTTCCGTGAACAAAATTTATATTACTGTATTACAATAGCACTACGTTTCCCCATAGCTGATGACATCAGAACAAAGATGGTCTGTTTATTTGACACAAGATTAAGCCTTTAGATTCATAATGCAAACTGCATGCAGATGTTGGGCAAACTAGGGCCGGTTGAGACAACTGCTTCATTCTTTCAGTGATGATGGATGTCCAGAAGAAAGCCTATCCGACCTCGCCTTGTTAGCTCGCTCCACGTAGTCTTGATGAGAGTCATGATTTGCCCCTGCAATTGATGAGATATATTGCAATCAAGTAATATGCTCTCTAATGCCAAAAGGAGTAAATGAAAAAATGTATTAGCTTCCTGGTTGGTTTATATATCTACAATAAATGCTTTGAAGCAGGCAGAATTGATCCAATGGCCAAAGCATCATTGGATGATCAAGTTGGATTGTAACTCGTACTACTACCGACGACCAAGACGACCTGCGTTTGGGAGCAACTTGCACTGCGTACTGAAGAACAACATAGAGAGGAGCAGAGAACAACTTGCACTCGCTCCCAAAGCATCTTGCAGCTGATGCAGGCGATGTGGTCGATGGCCTCCAGTCGTGACCACAAGAGCTAGGAGACGGGATCCCCATTTGATGTTCATCGGCTGGACCTTGCACGCACGCGTCCGAGTGGAGCAACTCCTCCTCAGGCTCAGGTGACGCCCCCATGCAGTTCAGCGACCATAGACGTGCAACTTGGAGGCATGCTTGAAGCGGTCCAGTGGAAACTGAACTTCATTGGGGCAACAACAGAGCTGCACTATGGCGGCGCCATCGCGGGGCGGGGCCGTGTGTCACGACCCAAGCACAAGGACGGGATGAACAACAAGAATACTACCAATATTTGGATACAATTTGGGGATACAAGGGATCAGAGATGAGAAATCAGCAGCATGGGGTGAGATACAGAGCAAGGGGATGGGAAACAGACGCAAGAGGTGAGGAGCTTGAAGACGATTCAATTCTTTCGCTGCCAACTTCTGTGAGGCGTCTCCTTCTTTATAGGCATTGTTCCAGATCCTTGCAGCTAGGCCCAGCCCAAGCTACCGGCCCATTTTCCAGAGAAGGCCCATGAGAGTAAAGGGCATGACCTCTTGGACATGACATTCTCGCCCCCTTAAAATGCGGCTTGTCCTGAAGCCGATGATGTGAACCACCAGGATCATGGTACTTGCAGCTCATTGAGAATGCCAATAATGTCGATGAAGCAGACACCACCCTGGTTCCATGGAGGTTGTCGCTCAGGTACTCCTCGTATGAACTTAACAACATGTTGTTGCATAAAGGGGTATGGCCAGTTGACCCAAAACATGCGATACCAACTACAAGAGATATTAGCGCGGTCACACTTCAACGGCACAGATATCACTGCCAAATCTGATGGAAAACTCTGGTTATGTTCTCTGTCCCGCAGGTCTATATTGCCCAGAATGAGTGGTCTGATGTTGAAGAATAGCTCTGAAGCATGTACGGATACACAGGCACTTGACCACAAAAGCATGCTTACTGGAATGTGTTTACCAAAATCCTGAAATGTTGTGATGTTAGATCCTAAATAGCCCAAGTGAGCTCGGTGACCATACAGACTCTGGGCATGTAAAGTAAGACCTGCATGAACAATAACCAAACGAGGTAGGAGCAGTGTAGGATCTTGAAGTAGATGTGTCTAGAGGGGGGGGTGATTAGACACTTAATGCTAAAGTTGCAATTTTTAAGCTTTTTCGGTTTAAGTGGAGTTTAGGCATAATTTCAACATTCACAATACATATCAAGCAAGCATGCAAAGAGTGTATAGGCAGCGGAAAATAAAGCATGCAACTTGCAAGAATGTAAAGGGAAGTGTTTGGAGAATTCAAACGCAATTGGAGACACGGATGTTTTTCCCGTGGTTCGGATAGGTGGTGCTATCCTACATCCACGTTGATGGAGACTTCAACCCACGAAGGGTAACGGTTGCGCGAGTCCACGGAGGGCTCCACCCACGAAGGGTAATGGTTGCGCGAGTCCACGGAGGGCTCCACCCACGAAGGGTCCACGAAGAAGCAACCACCCATGAAGGGTCCACGAAGAAGCAACCTTGTCTATCCCACCATGGCCATCGCCCACGAAGGACTTGCCTCACTAGCGGTAGATCTTCACGAAGTAGGCGATCTCCTTGCCCTTACAAACTCCTTGGTTCAACTCCACAATCTTGTCGGAGGCTCCCAAGTGACACCTAGCCAATCTAGGAGACACCACTCTCCAAGAAGTAACAAATGGTGTGTTGATGATGAACTCCTTGCTCTTGTGCTTCAAATGATAGTCTCCCCAACACTCAACTCTCTCTCATAGGATTTGGATTTGTGGAAAGGAAGATTTGAGTGGAAAGCAACTTGGGGAAGGCTAGAGATCAAGATTCATATGGTAGGAATGGAATATCTTGGTCTCAACACATGAGTAGGTGGTTCTCTCTTAGAACATATGAGTTGGAATTGTGTATATGTTCTGATGGCTCTCTCCATGAATGAAGAGGAGGTGGAGGGGTATATATAGCCTCCACACAAAATCCAACCGTTACACACAGTTTTCCAATCTCGGTGGGACCGAATCAACAAACTCGGTCGGACCGAAAAGGTAAACCTAGTGACCGTTAGAGATTTTCGGTGGGACTGACATGCAACTCGGTAGGACCGATATGGTTAGGGTTTGGGCAGAACGTAATCTCGGTGAGACCGATTACACAAACTCGGTGAGACCGAGTTTGGTAATAAGCTAACCAAAGAGTTGGTCAGGCAAACTCGGTGGGACCGATTCGCTTTTTCGGTGAGACCGAAAAGTTACGAAAGGGAAACAGAGAGTTTGCAATCCCATCTCGGTGAGACCGAGATCCCTATCGGTAGAACCGAATTGCTAGGGTTTGGCAGTGGCTTATGACAGGTGAAACTCGGTGGCGCCGGATAGGAATAATCGGTAGGTCCGAGTTTGGCTTTGGGTTTAGGTCATATGTGGAAGTGGGAAAGTAGCTGAGGATTTTGGAGCATATCATTAAGCACATGAAGCAAGAGGCTCATTAAGCAACACCTCATCCCTCCTTGATAGTATTGGCTTTTCCTATGGACTCAATGTGATCTTGGATCACTAAAATGTAAAATGAAGAGTCTTGAGCTTGAAGCTTTAGCCAATCCTTTATCCTTAGCATCTTGATGGAGTTCCCACAACCTTTAGTCCATGCCACTCCATTGTTAAACTTATCTGAAACATGCTAGATAGAAATGTTAGTCCAACAAGAGATATGTTGTCATCAATTATCAAAACCACCTAGGGAGCACTTGTGCTTTCAATCTCCCCCTTTTTGGTAATTGATGGCAACATACATCAAAGCTTTAGATAAAGATATAAAGAACAGCAAGTAAAGCTTTGGAAGGACATGTAACAAGCATAGGCTCCCCCTACATGTATGCACTCATGTAAATATGAAATATAGAGGCATGTGAGAGCATAACCATGACAGAGTAGGCAATGTGTTACATGTATCTTGGCCATATGCATCAGAGCAAAAGATTATCAAGGAAAATACCTTCATGCTCATGAGTCCTTGCAAACAGTATGTACATAAGCAAGAACTCCTCATACTCATGATTTTGATGCATATACTTACCTTGTGGTCTTGAGTTGGCTTAGGATGGAATGAACCTGCACAAACAAAGTTAGATAACACAGGTACATCCACTAGCCAGAGCAAACAAAAGAAACCACAAGAATACCAAGACTGGGATGACATGTAGAGAGTGAGTACAAGGTACCACATTGGATTCAACATGTCCCCAAGAATAAAGATATGCAATGAATTTGACTGATTTCTTTCCCTTAGGTGTCTTGCTCCCCCTGAATCTTACATGGGATATTGGGAGAAGATAGGGAACAGAAAATCAGAGCTAAAAGATACAAATGGATAGAACTTAATGCAAATACATGTCTTTCCCCCAAAAAGGCATGTGACATCTCTCCTCTTGAACATCAAGCATCTGGGATCCTTGAGTATTCTCTCCCCCTGGAAGTCTCTCTCTCCCCCTTAATACTTTCTCTCTTGTAGGTTTGGTCCTTGAGTCTTTTTCTCTCCCTTGATGTGATCTTTCTCTCCTACAAGCTTTGATGTGATCTCTCTCTCCCCCTTTGACATCAATTTCCAAGAAGGGCTTTCTGGAATCCGTCGTATAGGTTTGGTCCTTGAGACTCAGCACAAAGCAATGGATAAAACTGTGATGCTTGTAGAGGACAAGATTCATTGAGTAGAGCTGGATCAGAAGAAATATAGAACAAGTGGCAAACTGTTTTTCCTGTTGCGAAGTCGGTGGCACCGAGTGGTATGTTTTGGTGGCACCGAAAAGATTCGGTTGGACCGAAAATTACAAGTCGGTGAAACCGAGTTCACACAGAGAAAAACACTTGTCACCTCAGCTCACTAGACATGTAGGATCTCACAAAGATTTGCAATGAATTACCTGAAGGATTTGCAAGGAATTAAATGCAGAAAATGCAGAACATAAATAGAAAGAAAAGAGAAGAGACTGAAAAATCTAGATGGAGTTTTTTTTGTTTTGAGAAAGAAACAAAACATGCATGAGATACACACAAAAAGAACACAATAGAACTTTATCTAGAGTTGGGCGGTGACATAGTCACCTATGTTAGAGTATATTGACTTAGGAGTCAAGTGAGAACACTTGATCATAGGTCATACTCATCGTTTAAGCTCAAAATGGGGTTACCATTTTTCATTTAAGCATCTTGATGTATTCACATCTTATTGATTTGCTTTGACTCATGTCTTGGAGTAAAGCTTCTCTAAGATGGAATAACATACCTTGGGTGGTGGTGTGGTTCTTGCTCATGTAGTTGAACTTGTGTGGGTGCTCAAGGTTGATGTAGCTCATCAAGAGTTGGGAGCACCACTTGGAGTTTGAGTTCATCTACCTACATGGGTTAGTTCTTGCAAGGAAGAGCACTTGTGTATCCAAAAATGACAATCATGAAGCTCAACATAGAATTTTTCAAAGGATATGTTTGAATGGTTTTGTGCTTCCTTGTCTTCAACCACCATTGTGTAGAGTCTTGGTGATGTAGAGATTGCTCAAGATGTGAGTGAGTCGCAATCTCATGGAATTAGATTCAACCAAGCACCTACATGGGTTAGACAACATTCAAGGTGCAAATATATCCAAGACATAAGATAGTTATCATAAGAGATATATCATGGATTAGTCATAAGCTCATGTCTTGCATGTATCCAATGGAGTTTCTACTCCAAGTTCGAAGCATCAATGATGTTCAATTCTCCTCTCAACCTGCAAAACACTTTCTCATCAAGAGGTTTAGTAAATATATCCGCTAATTGCTTATCGGTGCGAACATGCTTAAGATCAATGTCACCCTTAGCAACATGATCTCGAATGAAATGATGACGAACTTCAATATGCTTAGTTCGAGAATGTTGTACAGGATTATGACCAATTTTCATAGCACTTTCATTGTCACAAAGTAGTGGAACATGTTTCACATAGATCCCATAATCTTTAAGAGTTTGGGTCATCCAAAGTAATTGAGCACAACATGAACCAGCGGCAATGTATTCCGCTTCGGCGGTGGATAAGGATACCGAGTTTTGTTTCTTGGAAGACCAAGACACAAGAGATCTACCAAGAAATTGACAAGTACCCGAAGTGGACTTTCTATCAACCTTATCTCCGGCATAATCCGAGTCGGAATAGCCAACAAGATCAAAAGAAGACCTCTTAGGATACCAAATGCCAAAATTTGGTGTATGGATTAAATATCTCACTATCCTTTTCACAGCCTTAAGATGACATTCTTTAGGAGCAGCTTGATATCGTGCACACATGCACACACTTAGCATAATATCGGGACATGAAGCACATAGGTATAACAATGAACCAATCATAGAGCCATAAACCTTTTGATCAACCGGTTCACCATCTTTGGTCAAGTCATTATGTCCACTAGTAGGCATGGGTGTAGACATACCTTTGCATTCTTGCATATTGAACTTCTTGAATAAGTCCTTGGTGTACTTTGTTTGAGAGACAAATGTACCTTCCTTCCTTAGTTTGCTTGATTTGCAAACCGAGAAAGAATTTGAGTTCACTCATGATAGACATCTCAAACTTCTCTGACATTAGCTTTCCAAACTTTTCACTAAAGAGAGGGTTAGTTGAACCAAATATGATATCATCAACATAAATTTGGCATACAAATAGTTCTCCATTAACCCTTTTAGTAAAAAGAGTAGAATAAATTTTACCAATTTCAAAACCACTTGTAGTAAGGAACTTGGTCAAGCATTTATACCATGCTCTAGGAGCTTGTTTAAGACCATAAAGAGCTTTGTGAAGTTTGTAAACATGATTTGGTTTCTTAGGATTGATAAAACCGGGAGGTTGTTTGACATAAACTTCCTCCTCTATTTCACCATTTAGAAAAGCACTTTTGATGTCCATTTGGTACAAGGTGATATTATGGTGATTAGCATAGGCAAGTAAGATGCGAATGGACTCAAGTCTAGCAACGGGAGCATATGTCTCACCATAGTCCATACCTTCGACTTGTGTGTATCCTTGGGCGACGAGACATGCTTTGTTGCGAACCACTTGTCCATCTTCATCTTGCTTGTTGCGAAACACCCATTTGGTACCAATGATGTTGTGGTTGTTGTCGGGCTTCTCAACTAATGTCCAAACTCGGTTTCTCTCAAAGTTGTGTAGCTCTTCATGCATCGCGTTTATCCAATCTGGATCTTCCAATGCTTCTTCAACCTTCATAGGTTCAATGCTAGAGATGAATGAATAGTTTTCACAAAAGTTAGCTAAACGAGTCTTTGAGCGAGTGATTCTCCCGGTTTGTATATCATTTAAGATTTGCTCGACGGGATGATCTTTGGCAATTCTTGCTCGAACTCGTGAGAGCTTTTGCTTGGGTCTTTGTCGAACATCTTCTTCATCTTGTTCTTCTTCTTGGTCTTCTTCATTGTTGACGTTGTCGTTCTCTTGTCATGGTGGAGAAGGAGGTTGTTGATGTTCGTCTTGATGTATTTCCTCGTTTTCTTCATCTTGGTGTGTCCCACTTGTGGATGCTTCCGTGTCAATTCTTGGTTCACTTTGTCGTGAAGTAGAAGCTTCCACTTGGACGGATGAAGTACTCTCCTTCACCTCCGTTGGACGAATTTTGCCAATGGACAAGTCTTGGATTGCTTCTGAAGGGTCTTTGTCTCCTACATCAATTGGCAATTGCTCTACTTGCGAGCCATTAGATTCATCAAACTTCACATCTACCGTCTCTTCAACCTTTCGGGTGAAATTGTTGTAGACACGGTAAGTGTGAGAGTTTGAGCCATAACCAAGTAGGAAACCTTCATGAGATTTAGAAGCAAACTTTGAACGACGATGCTTATCAAGAATGTAGCACTTTGAGCCGAATACTCGAAAGTATCCAACTTGGGGTTTGTTACCGGTGAGAAGCTCGTATGCCGTCTTGCCGAGTAGATTGTGAAGATATAAGCGATTTGTTGCGTGACAAGCTGTCTCAACCGCTTCTGCCCAAAAGTGCTTCAGCGTCTTGTATTCATCAAGCATCATTCTTGCCATTTCGATGAGCGTCCGGTTCTTCCTCTCAACAACTCCATTTTGTTGAGGTGTGTACGTAGCCGAGAACTCGTGTGAAATCCCTTCTTCGTCAAGAAAGGTGTCCACATTTGCGTTCTTGAACTCCGTTCCGTTGTCACTCCGAACCTTCTTGATCTTCACGTCAAACTGATTTTGGGCCTTCCTAGCGAAGTTTCTGAAGATCTTCTGGACCTGCGACTTGTCATTAAGAAAGAACACCCACGTAAATCTTGAAAAATCATCAACTATAACTAGACCAAAAGAATTTCCACCGAGACTCTTGTAGGCGTTGGGACCAAAAAGATCCATATGAAGTAGCTCGAGTGGCCTCCTTGTGGTCATGATGTTCTTCACGGGATGTCTTCCTCCAACCTGTTTACCTGCTTGACAAGCACTGCAAAGTCTATCCTTATCAAATATGACATCGTTAACTCCAAGGATATGATTTCCTTTAATAAGCTTGTCAAGGTTTCTCATGCCAACGTGACCTAGTCGTCTATGCCACAACCAACCTTTTGAGGATTTAGCAATAAAGCAAGTTTTAGGTTGTGCCTTTTTAGAGAAATCGACAATGTAAAGATCACCTCTACGCATACCGGTAAAGACCATTTTATGATTGTCTCGACGAAATACTTGGCACTCTACCTCAGTAAATAGGACATTCAAACCGAAATCATGAAGTCTAGATACTGAAAGTAAGTTGTAGCCAACAGATTCAACGAGCATGACATTTTGAATGGAACTATCATGTGAGATGGCCACCTTACCAAGGCCAACCACTTTACCCTTTGAATTATCACCAAAGGTGACATATTTTCGAGGGACGTCATTTTCAGCAAGCTCACGGAACATCTCTTCATCTCCGGTCATATGATCAGTACATCCACTATCAAGAACCCATTCCTTTCCTCCTGACTCATATCCCCAAAGATTTGCCATAAGACCAAAATGTCTCATTGCATCATCAAGATCGAAGTCACTATCATCATCATCATCATCATCATCATAGTATCCATGTTCACCATGATCTTGTGACTCATCATTTCCTAGAGAGGGTAATTCATTAGATAAATGATCATCAAAGTGGTCACCTTTATGAATTCTTATAGCTTCGAATAAGATATCACTAATGATTCCAACATCTCCTTCAGCATGCTTAAGATTGGTAAGTTCAAATAGACAATTACCAAAACTAGGATCACTAGAGTTCATCTTACTCAAGGCAATAGATTTATGGAGAATTTCATCCAAAGTTTTCAAGGAATGATCGGGAAATCGTTCCTCAAGAAATTTCCATATAGTATAGGCACAATTAAGAGTAGGCAAACTAGCAATCAAATTTTTGGGCAATCCTCTAATGATGAGCTCAATAGTTCTAAGATTGCGAATCATGTCAATATCTTCATCTAGGGTAGGATGCAAAGGATCAATATGAGGTGCACAAGGGATAGCAATATACTTGTTCAAATGATATTGATTGAAAATTACAAGCATCTCATTTTTCCACTCATGAAAATACTCTCCATCAAGAATAGGCACTCTATGTCTAAGACTCCCTAAGGTAGACACATCCATCTTCCTCCAATGGTGATTAAACTAAGGCAATGGAGACCAAAGCTCTGATACCACTTGTAGGATCTTGAAGTAGATGTGTCTAGAGGGGGGGTGATTGGACACTTGATGCTAAAGTTGCAATTTTTAAGCTTTTTCGGTTTAAGTGGAGTTTAGGCATAATTTCAACATTCACAATACATATCAAGCAAGCATGCAAAGAGTGTATAGGCAGCGGAAAATAAAGCATGCAACTTACAAGAATGTAAAGGGAAGGGTTTGGAGAATTCAAACGCAATTGGAGACACGGATGTTTTTCCCGTGGTTCGGATAGGTGGTGCTATCCTACATCCACGTTGATGGAGACTTCAACCCACGAAGGGTAACGGTTGCGCGAGTCCATAGAGGGCTCCACCCAAAAAGGTTAATGGTTGCGCGAGTCCACGGAGGGCTCCACCCACGAAGGGTCCACGAAGAAGCAACCACCCACGAAGGGTCCACGAAGAAGCAACCTTGTCTATCCCACCATGGCCATCGCCCACGAAGGACTTGCCTCACTAGCGGTAGATCTTCACGAAGTAGGCGATCTCCTTGCCCTTACAAACTCCTTGGTTCAACTCCACAATCTTGTCGGAGGCTCCCAAGTGACACCTAGCCAATCTAGGAGACACCACTCTCCAAGAAGTAACAAATGGTGTGTTGATGATGAACTCCTTGCTCTTGTGCTTCAAATGATAGTCTCCCCAACACTCAACTCTCTCTCATAGGATTTGGATTTTGTGGAAAGAAGATTTGAGTGGAAAGCAACTTGGGGAAGGCTAGAGATCAAGATTCATATGGTAGGAATGGAATATCTTGGTCTCAACACATGAGTAGGTGGTTCTCTCTTAGAACATATGAGTTGGAATTGTGTATATGTTCTGATGGCTCTCTCCATGAATGAAGAGGAGGTGGAGGGGTATATATAGCCTCCACACAAAATCCAACCGTTACACACAGTTTTCCAATCTCGGTGGGACCGAATCAACAAACTCGGTCGGACCGAAAAGGTAAACCTAGTGACCGTTAGAGATTTTCGGTGGGACTGACATGCAACTCGGTAGGACCGATATGGTTAGGGTTTGGGCATAACGTAATCTCGGTGAGACCGATTACACAAACTCGGTGAGACCGAGTTTGGTAATAAGCTAACCAAAGAGTTGGTCAGGCAAACTCGGTTGGACCGATTTGCTCTTTTGGTGAGACCGAAAAGTTACAAAAGGGAAACAAAGAGTTTACATTGCAATCTCGGTGGGACCAATTCTCTTTTTCGGTGAGACCGAAAAGTTACGAAAGGGAAACAGAGAGTTTGCAATCCCATCTCGGTGTGACCGAGATCCCTATTGGTAGAACCGAATTGCTAGGGTTTGGCAGTGGCTTATGACAGGTGAAACTCGGTGGCGCCGGATAGGAATAATCGGTAGGTCCGAGTTTGGCTTTGGGTTTAGGTCATATGTGGAAGTGGGAAAGTAGCTGAGGATTTTGGAGCATATCATTAAGCACATGAAGCAAGAGGCTCATTAAGCAACACCTCATCCCTCCTTGATAGTATTGGCTTTTCCTATGGACTCAATGTGATCTTGGATCACTAAAATGTAAAATGAAGAGTCTTGAGCTTGAAGCTTTAGCCAATCCTTTGTCCTTAGCATCTTGAAGGAGTTCCCACAACCTTTAGTCCATGCCACTCCATTGTTGAACTTATCTGAAACATGCTAGATAGAAATGTTAGTCCAACAAGAGATATGTTGTCATCAATTATCAAAACCACCTAGGGAGCACTTGTGCTTTCAAGCAGAGTACATATGACTGCTATTAACCTCCAATGTGTACGTTTGTGCTCCACAGAAACTGCTGGAACGACATGGTTGGAATTAATCTCAACATATTCCAATCGTGCAGCAAAAAATCTTTTACCCAGGGGTTGGGCTTCACAAGCACACATAAGAGTTGCCGAGTGGAATATAGTGCCCTCACTCGGGATGTTAATACCGAAAGGAATATGATAACCATCCACTCTGTTTACTTTGTTATCAGTTGTATCCCTCCTTGCCATATTTTCCTCCAATAAAGGCCACATTGTACTGAGAACAAACTCTTCGATAATTCCAAGAAGCCATACGCCCAGATCGAAACATCCATTGTCAACTTGCCCAACTTCCATCATGAATATACAGCACCGAGGCAAATGATATGGCGAAGCTCCTCTATGCTCATGCCGTTGTATATATCCAACGGATACACCACTAGTGGTAATAAGAACCCACAATAACCAATGGCCTCCAGGATCAAAAGGCAACTCAAAATACGTAGTGAAAAATTCAGAACCAAGAAGATAACCACCTTGAGTGGAGAACTGAAGTTCCGCCACTGCTAGCTTGAGCCAATTCAATGAGACATAAGTATTAGCTTCGCCACCATAAGATATCCTCCCATCAGGTTGTACGCACCATATCTCAAAACTAAGCACTGCAGTGTGACATAAATAGTACATCTCTTGAGTTGTAAGCCACCAAGACAATATTGTTGTACATTTTTTTGGCAAATAGGTTTGGGATCAAAGGCATGCACAATTAGTTGATCCAACCCCAATGAGCAAGTGACTAGAACATGATTAGGTATCCTGGTATCCCATTGTTCTCCAGACCCCAAATGCAAAGTAGCATCACCAATGGTATGATCTGGCTGTACAAATGGAATAGCAGACCACCAATTCATTAGGTTTGCTATAGTTACAGAAAATATTGCAGGCAATGCATTCTGAAGAAACCACCAAAATAAAATCACATTCTCATGACCACTAATTTTCCATGAAGGCCAAGGCTTCAACTCGACAACTATCCCCCACACAGTTATGTATGTGCGGCAGGTCCAACTCTGTAGTCCCCCAAAATGTCTCGTGTGTAGTATCTAACTTCTTCACACATAAAGCTCCAGCCATGCATGGTTGTTTCTCCTTGTACACGTGACAGTCACCCACACCTTGAGTACCATCTTGCTGTATGTTGAAATCTTCAGTACCATCCGGAGTCAGTGGCCAAGACCGAAACTGAGTTATATCGCGTGGCAGAAGCACTGTGTTGGTAGTAGAACATGCCACTTCAGATGACAACCTTCCATTTGCACCATATCTCTGCATACCCAGCCCGGAATTGCAGGGCTCAATGAAGTGCAATACAGAATAAGGCCAAGGTCTCAATCCTACATAGCACAACCTCCTAGCTTGTTCACCCGCTGCATGAATAGAATTAAGCTTCTTCTCACTGTTAGATGTTTGCAAGAAAGAGACAATCCCCTCCTGTTTTTCACACGTAATTTCCAATAGAATTGCACTGAACAGCCAGCGTAATTTCCTTTCCCTCGGTCCAGCAATAATGCACAAGAATAACATCTCGTCCCGGTAATACCAATTGTCAGGTAGTCTAACTCCTCAGTTCCACCATATGCCTCTCCTACAGCAAAGAAATAATTCACACTCTCAAACATGTGAGGTGATCTCACATAGCTGCAGATGTTCCCCATGAGAAGTAGCCATTGCAGTATATTATGGGTCCTATTATTAGCACACATGCTTTCAGAAATCATCCTGGAATCATAAAGTCTTGTCAAAACAGATAAGGTTGTACTTGTACATGACACTAAAATTCTTCGTTCAATTGCAGAGGCCCAAAATGCAACCAGAGACATGACTGGATCAGAAGAACTGGTGAACGGAAGTTGGTTTCCATGATGAATACTTTGAGGTAGATTTCTTGAAGTACGACCATCGAAATATGAATGTGGATATCCATTGCTTTGCACTCTAAATGGCCCAGAAACAAGATCTCCTTGGTATTCCTTATTATGGTCATTATCCTCTAACGTTATCTCTTGCCAAGTCACATGGGGAGCCACTGCTCCAGTTGACACCATGGCGACACTCGGCGGCGGCTCGACATTGTCGCCGCAGTCTGTACTGGTGCCCTCGTCAAGGAAAGAGGGCCATGGTGCTGGCCGGAGCACTTTCCCTTGTGTCTTCCAACCCGTTCTCACATCTAGCATAAACTGGTGTGCCGTGACCTCATTGACATTAGTAGACACCAAAACTGCAGTGAATGTCGGGGATGCATGCTCTGGTACATGGAGCAACCTCATCACAGGGAATGGCATGGGGTTTTCGTCGTCGCTAACATGGTCCAGATCACCCATCAAGCAGACAGGCATTGGTGCAGCGACATGGACAGTGTCAATGTCTGGGGCCTCATCATGCACGACAGGGGACGGAATCTCGGGGGAGATGTTGATGGTGGCGTCGCGAGTCGGGCACTCTGTGAAGCACCAGGTTGGTGTAGGAGCAGCCAGCCTGCTGGCATCGACACAACAGTCTTGTACTTCATGGTTGCAGCCATCGCCATACTCAGCACCCATTGCCTCATCCTTCATGATTTCTTCCTCCCTTATCCGAGCAAGGCATGATGCTCTGGTGATGCTAGACGGCGATTGCGACTGTACGACTGCCTGAATATCCTTGCGCAAGCCCTTGGTGTACTGGTGGACGAAGCACTTGATGCTTAGGCTCGAGTCGAGATGCAGCACCTGGTGTAGATGCTCCCAGAACAATGTCGTGTACTCAGCCACGGTTCCTGTCTGTACTAGCTCGAGCAGCGATCGCATGCGTAGGTGGAACTCTCAGGCATTATGTCGAACAGGTGGTAGGCAAGAAGCGGAGTGGTGATTTTTTGTTGACTCTGATTACCAAATTGTCACGACCCAAGCACAAGGACGGGATGAACAACAAGAATACTACCAATATTTGGATACAATTTGGGGATACAAGGGATCAGAGATGAGAAATCAGCAGCATGGGGTGAGATACAGAGCAAGGGGATGGGAAACAGACGCAAGAGGTGAGGAGCTTGAAGACGATTCAATTCTTTCGCTGCCAACTTCTGTGAGGCGTCTCCTTCTTTATAGGCATTGTTCCAGATCCTTGCAGCTAGGCCCAGCCCAAGCTACCGGCCCATTTTCTAGAGAAGGCCCATGAGAGTAAAGGGCATGACCTCTTGGACATGACACCGTGTCCAGCCGGATCTGGATGCACTGGTGCAGGGGAGGCGGCTCATCCGCTCGTCAGTGCGGATTCGGTGCCCGACGGATCGGGCCGAGGCGACGCGATGGATGGGGTGGGGCGCACGGTGGGGCAGTGGCCATGGCTGGAGCGGGGCGAGGCCGGGGCCGTCGCTGGGCGGCGCTGCAGGTCAGAGGCGCACGGGGAAGATGCGGGGCAGCACCGGACGGGAGGAGTAGGAGGTGGGGCGGCTCTGGATGGGAGGAGGACGAGGCGGGGCGGCGTCGGACGGGAGGAGTAGGAGGCGGGGTGGCTCCGGACGGGAGGAGGAGGAGGCGGGGAGATGCCGGGCGGGAGGAGGAGGAGGCGGGGCGGCGCCAGACGGGAGGTGTAGGAGGTGGGGCGGCACCGGACGGGAGGAGGAGGCGGCGGGGAGATGCCGGGCGGGAGGAGGACGAGGCGGGGCGGTGCCGGGCGAGAGGGGGAGGAGGAGGCGGGGCAGCACCGGCCGGGGGTAGGAGGAGGCGGGGTGGGAGGTGAAGGTTGTGCGACGGTGGGGTAGGAGGTGGTGGTCGTGGGGAGTGGAGGGGCACGGGGAGGGAGGGGAGTATAGCTGGCCAAACGGGCCGACCCGGCCCGGCACAACACGGCCCATCCTAATCATGCCTGGCACGGCCCGGTCCGCGGAGGCATGATTATTATACGGGTCGGGCCGTGCCGACCCGCGTGCTGCAGCCTGCAGCCCAAGCACGGCCTGTATGCTAATCGGGCTGGCCCACCGACATGCTAGGCTCGCTAATCTGCCTCTTATTTTGCGCACTGGACGTTTTTAGCCTATTTTTACCTGTTGGGCCACATTAGGATACATAACAAAAATAAAAAAAGATAATCAGGCTGTGTCGTGCCGGCCCGCGTGCTCGGCCTTCAGGCCCAGACACGGCCCTTGGCGTGCCGCATGCCGGGCCTGGCCCGTTTAGCACGTGTCGTGCCATGCCGGCCGTGCTACCGGGCCGGCCCAGCTATCCCGGCCCGTTTGGCCACCTATAGAGGAGAGTTGGTGCTCGAACAGGATAAGGTGCGTGGTTTTTTTAGCAGTTGCAGTTCGGTGGTTAGTTTGTAGCTACAACGGTACGTGGGGTGTTAGCAGAATAAGGTTAGGTGTTAGCAGAATAAGGGTCTTAAGAGTGTTATCATAATAAACCCACCCTATATATATATCTTACAAGATGGATAAAATATTTGTGAGCAAATACACCAAGGGATTAAGTCTGACCAAAGAGAAAAGACCATGTGTGAACATGCATATTCATGGTTAACACTACCAAACACATACCAGTGTTCAATCAAAAAATTACTGATGATTTTTATAAGCAATCTAATATACGAAATGAAAAAACTTTTGAAGTAAATGGAGTTTTCACAAGACATACATGTTTGGAAATATAAAAATGTATTTACAGCCGTGCAAATGCGCGGGAAACCCCGCTTGTTTATTGCATTTGCCAAGGAGTACACATATAGCTAGGCTCTTGCATGACAGCCTAGTCCTACCATTTTCCATTTCTTTCTACTCCACATAGACAAAAGTGTCATGTAAGTGGGCTATAAGCTCATTATTGTATTTACTTAAGAGAATTCGAAAAATCTTAAAGTGTTAGCTGTGATGTAGTAACTAAATTGCGCCTCGTTTACCACAACCGCCTCATGCGCCTACCTCCCTCTTGATTCATTTTTCTCGTTTGCCCTACCAGGAAACTCGTTCGCCTCCAAATCTTCTCCTCTCCATGTGTGAAAACAATCTGCATGCATGACTCTCCTTCTCCCTCCTGCGCTCGTCCAAGCTCCTCCCGCCTAAATCATGGATCACCTAAACCCTGAACTGTTGGGACCAACAATATCTACACCCCTCCCACTAAATTCAGCTCAATGGCCCCCTCCCTTGTAACTTCCACTAACAAAAAAATGCCCACCTAGTTGTTACATTAATCACGCAACATATCTTACAAAGGTGTAGCATTGCTCGCTATAAATAATGCGCCTCCCACGGCACTCGAAAGAATGCTCACGTTCATCACCTTTATCTCCTCGTTGTCCCTCTCAATTACGGACCCATCGACCACCATGGCATCGCCCCTCCCTAGCCCTAGGCGCCTCTCCCTACCCCGCGCGGAGGGTCACACGTTGGCTTTCCATTCCCTGCCGCCATGAGTCGAGGAGGATGCATTGGAATTTCGCTCCTCGCTGCCACCTGTCGAAGATGACACGTCCGTATTTCGCTCCTCGACGTGATGCATCAAGGCCGATGTGTCGACGTTCCCAGTCTCGCCACCACACACACCTTAGGACGTCGTGCCTGCCCTAGAGCCCCCCCCAGCTTGGAGGAGCTTTGAAAAGAAATGGAGGCCGCCTTGTGGGAGGCTTTGTGTTGTAGGGTGGAGACCCTAAGGGGAGACCTTTCATGAATCGGGGGGGGGGGTCCATGAAGAACAAGAGGGGAAAACACAAGAGGAACATTCAATAACAGGTCCAATCACACACCCACTAGACTCACAAACACATGAGATTCACAAGGTACAAGAACAATCAAATGGAAACAAGATACATGGTAAAGTTCATCCCAAATCCTATGAAGGAAATGAGGTCTTGACGATCTTGATAGACCCTTCCCACAAGGGGGTCTTAAATCCCTAAGGATCTTCTCCAATGGAGGTCTTGAACTCCAATGGAGTCTTCCCTCTCTCTATCAAGAGGAATCCCACAAGGGGAGATACATGAGCTAACTCTAATGTCTAGATCTATTCTTAGTTATCCCTAAATGGAGGAGGAGTATATATAGGTCCAAGGCATGAAGAGGTAAGGAGGGAAGAAATGGGGATACATGGGCAAAGCACAACAGCCACATGTAGGAGGCACCGTGCGCACGGGGTAAGTGAACCTGTGCACACGGGGTGTCCAGCGACCTGACTCCTTAGTTCGTGTGCATGGGCTTGTACCGTGGGCGCGGGGGTCATGTGTGTAGAGGGTCCAGGGGCCCGTGCGCATAGGGTGTCCTGAAGCTCGCAACATGTCGCCTTCTCGTGGAAGTCCTTTGGTGCAGGTGGAACCTTGCCTTCTCCTTGACGCTTCCTTCTCCGTTTGCACGCTTCTCCCATGGATGGCGTAGGCACTCGCTTGTGGATGACCTCCTCAATGGCATGTTCATCATTGGGCTTAAACCTATATGGGCACATGGTAGGACGGTCAAGTAGTATACCATTGTCAAGGGAACTAAAAGGACACACATTAAGGATGGAATTCACCTTAGTATGATTGAAGTAGGTTTTGGGTGTGTCTCTTAGAAATATGACTCTTGACATGGTGATGTCTGTAGGATGCTCCACGTCAACCTCTCCACCTTGGGAAAGATCCGACACCAGATCGAAGACCAAATCACCATTGGAAAGAGATGATGTCGCCATGTAGAAGTTGACGGTCACCAAGCATTCATCATCTTGTAGCTCGAAATGGGCACTCTCCAATGTCTTGTGATTCCTTCAAAAATAGGAAGGACAACAAACACTTGGAAAAACGAATGTGGTTAGCATTAGTGCAAAACTAAGCATTCAAGTGGTGATTCACCCAACAAGTGTCATCATCAAGCATAGCATATGGTTTGACAAAGAAGTGTGACATGGCATTTAAACATATAAATTGAGCACATGCAAAGGTATCATGGAAACGTTCATGCAAAGGTGAGGTAAAGATCTCAATATGCGTGGCAAATGAACGAGCATCTACCTCAATGTCATAGCAAGCATGCAGAAAGCACTCAACAAATGATCTATGCTATGCATATGAGTCATTCACAACACCAAGGAAGATGAGATGCCTAAACACATGGGGCAATCCAAAGTGCAAGATAATCCAAGCATAGTGTGCACATGGTGTAGTGAAGATAGTGTGGCACTCAACACAATAGAAAGAGAAATTGGCACCATGTGTGAGGTGATCAAGTCAATCATGTGACAAGCATAAAAATGGATGCCATCAGCCGCCTGAAATGAGCAAGTAGGGATCATCAGTAATGCAACATAGGCAAGCATATCAATCATGTCATGCAAACTAGTAGCTCAAATATGCAACATACTATAGGAAATCATGGAAAGCATGTCATGTGGGCAAATAATAGGCATAGGTAATGCGCATGACACGGGAAAAGCATGAAGACAAGATATGATCAAAGGATCATCATAAGCATAGGGCACAAAGCAAACATGGCAATAACAAGCAATATCTTCACCAAGCATGCAAATACACATATGATAACCCACAAGTATAGGGGATCGCAACAGTTTTCGTGGGTAGAGTATTCAACCCAAGTTTATAGATTCGACACAAGGGGAGCCAAAGAATATTTGAAGGTATTAGCAGCTGAGTTGTCAATTCAACCACACCTAGAGATTATTTATCTGCACCAACGTGATCAGTAGCAAAGTAATATGATAGTTTTGATAATAGTAGCAGTAGCAATGGTAATGGTAATAGTGATAACAGTAGTTTCATAACAAGTGCAACAGTAACGATAGCAGTAGTAACTTGGCAAGAAAAATATAAGATAAATTCGTAGGCATTGGATCGGTGACTTGTTGGATGATATTCATCATGAGACAGTTATAAACTAGGGCAATACGGCACTAGCTCCAGTTCATCAATATAATGTAGGCATGTATTACGTAAATAGTCATACGTGCTTATGGAAAGAACTTGCATGACATCTTTTGTCCTACCCTCCTGTGGTATCGGGGTCCATATGGAAACTAAGGGATATTAAGGCCTCCTTTTAAAAGATAACCGGAACAAAGCATTAACACATGGTGAATACATGAACTCTTCAAACTACAGTCATCACCGGGAGTTGTCCCGACTATTCTCACTCCGAGGTTGCCAGATCATAACACGTAGTAGGTGACTATAACTTGCAAGATTGGATCTAGTACATGGATATAATGGTGATAACATAAACGGTTCAGATCTGAAATCATGGCACCCGGGCCCAAAGTGAAAAGCATTAAGCATGGCAAAGTCATAGCAACATCAATCTTAGAACATAGTGGATACTGGGGATCAGGCCCTAACAAAACTAACTCGATTACATGATGAATCTCATCCAACTCCTCACTGACCAGCGAGCATATGAAGGAATTACTCACTCCCGGTGGGGAGCATCATGGAATTGGCGATGAATAAGGGTTGGTGATGACGAAGAACGAAGATCCCCTCTCTGGAGCCCCAAACGAACTCCAAATCTGGCCTCCCGATGAAGAACGGGGGGTGACGGCGGCTTCATCTCATGGATCGTGATAATTCTTTCTCCCTGATATTTTTCTGGAAAAATAGGATTTTATAGTGTCGGTTTCAGGGTCTACGGGACCACCAGGTGGGGACAACCCACCTAGGCGCGCCAGGACGAGGGGCGCGCCCTGGTGGGTTGTGCCCCCCTCCGGTGGATCTTGGCTCCAGAAATTCTTATTTCTTGTAAAGTTTCATTCCATTCTGAGAACTTTTATTTATGCACAAAAACAACACCATGGTAGTTCTGCTGAAAGCAACCTCAGTCCGGTGTTAGTTTCATTCAAACATGCAAATTAGAGTCCAAAACAAGAGGAAAAGTGTTAGGAAAAGTAGATACGTTGGAGACGTATCAACTCCCCCAAGCTTAAAACTTTGCTTGTCCTCAATCTATTCAGTTGATAAACTGAAAGTGAAAAAGAAAAACTTTTATGAACTCTTTTGCTCATGTTTGCATAAATAAGCTTAAACAGCACCCAGGTTTTCAGCCGACATTATAACTGACCATGCCGACAATAACTCTTAAAGATTATATTAACTCATATCAATAACATAATCAGCTAGCGAGCAATAATAAGATATCTCAAACGGCAACACGTTGTCAAAACAACCATGATATAATATGACAATAGTGGTATCTCGCTAGCCCTTTCTGAGACCGCAAAACATATATGCAGAGCACCTCCAAAGTCCAAGTAGCGAGTAAACATTGTAATTCAAAGTAGAAAAGATCCAGTCATGATGCACCCAACATTATCTACACACAATGCATAAGTCATGACAATAGTGCTCTCAGGTTCTGGCGCTTGTTTTAGAAGGTGATGACACGACATAAAAGTAAATAGATAGTCCCTTCACAGAGGGAAGTAGTGATTTGCAGAAGTGCCAGAGCTCAAGTTTTTAAAATAGAGGTAAATGATATTTTGAGACATGCACCCTTCTCATTTACTTCATTACTATCAGCTATCAATATCTTCCATGCTAAGCACGCTAGTGGTGGTTCCCAAGCGATAAAAGTAAAGGTTTTAACTCCATTGAGAGTTTTTGTTTGATTATTTGTAAGCTTTTTCTGTTTGCAGTCTGGGACTGGGCATCCCTATTACCGCCCTTTTCTCGTGCGATGGCGAGTTATAAACACTCGATCTGAGAATAACCTGCTTCGCATGGAAGATACCGACCACCTCCTATTGTTCCATGAACGATCCAGGAACACAAAAAGGGTATTTATCAAAAGTTTTTAGAGGTGGCACATGCAAATTTACTTAGGACGGCAGGCTAATATTACATATAGGTAGGTATGGTGGACTCATCTGGAATAACTTGGGTTCAAGGTTTTTTTATGTACAAGCAGAATTCCCACATAGTACAGGCGAAGGCTAGCAATTAGATTGAGAAGCGGCCAGCTAGAGAGCAGCAATGGTCATGAACATGCTTATGCATAAGTGACATTGGACACTAGCATGAGTAGGATATGAACACCATGAACATAAATATCATAGAGGCTATGTTGGTTTTGATTCAACTACATGCATGAACATGTGCCAAGTCAAGCCACTCGAACATTCAGAGGAGGATACCATATCATCATACTACATCACAATCATTTTAACTCAATGTTGATATCCAAGATAAATCATTATCCACTCCTAGCTACTTATGCATGGCATGAGAGACTACAATCTCTAATTGTCATTGCAAACATGTTTAATCATAATGGGATGAATCATGGATACTAGGTTAAACATATTTACACAAACAGAACAAGTCGAGTTCATACCCATTTCTCTCTGCCACGGCTAGTTCATCGAATATCATCATTATTGCCTTTCACTTGCATGACCGAACGATATGAAAATAATAATAGTGCAAGAGTGTCCTGGACTAAGTTGGAATCTGCAAACATTTTATTCAACAGGAGAAGATAAGGTGAAATGGGCTCTTTATTAGATCAACAGTTATTCATATGAGAGCCACTCAACATTTTCATTGTGGTCTTTTCCTCGGTACAACTCAAATAAAAAGAAAAGGAATTCAGAGAAACACATTGAAATATTTTTGGAGTTTTTGGTTTTCTTGAACAAGCAAATAAAAGGGAAAAGCAAAAGCGAGAAAAATTATTTACACAGGAAGGCTCCCAACAAGCAAAAAAAAAGAACAAGGAAATATTTTTGGGTTTTATTTTTAATATTACAACTAAGCATGCATAGAAAGTAAACTAACTATAACTATTCTTTTTTGCTTTTCTAAAGTTTTTCAAACACACAAGAAGAAAGTGAGAACATAAAATTAATCATGGATGATACAATGAAAAAGTGTGAACACCGACAGATGAAATAAGTGAACATGAATGTAATGTCGATAAGAAACAAGTACTCCCCCAAGCTTAGGCTTTTGGCCTAACTTGGTAATCAATCAGAAGCCTGGTTAGTAGTTGGGGTACTGAGGAGCGGGCATCCACTGATCCCACTATTGAGGCTCTTCCTCCTCCTCTGTAGTCTGATTGTTTCTGTAGGCGATGATGTCTGCAGGCATAATCCTATATCCGCCCCTGGCAACGGGATCAAACAAAGCAGGAGCAGGCAATGGAATAATATCACGAGTTTCAATGCTAAAAACCAAGTTATAAGGAATAGGGATGTCAGGGTAATCTCGTGCAATAAAATGGTGGTGTTCCATGGCTGCGCGGTCTAGGTAAACCTTGGTCAGAGGGTAATCATGCAGGCGTATCTCAACCTCGAAGTGAGCCGCCAAACGAGTAGCGAAAATCCCACCATGTATTTTACCTTTGGACCTATTAGTATGGAGGCGACGTGCCACAATATCTCCCAAGCTATAAATGTTGTCGCCCTCTAATGCACGACGCAAAACAACAAGGTCTGGTGAGCTGAGTACACCCACCTTCTCTCTAGCAAGCAAGCATTTTGCAATGAAAAGAGCAAAGTAATGAACAGCAAGAAAATGCAAGACAGCAGCAGTGGTAGCTGACACCCCTCTCTCATCTCCCACCGTCAAGGTATGATAAAGGCCTCAAACTCTGCCGGCCCAGGCTCTGCTAAGGTCCCATCAAAAGGGATCATGCATATGTTACAAAATTCAGTAAGTGGTATCTGATGGGTTTCAGCATATAAATCAAACCGCACCTCAAGAGGATTATTCCTAGTAAGGAAACTAAAACTTTGAACAAAGATGTTTGTGAGGAGATGATACTGTTCGCATTCAGCTGCGATGAAGTCCGTGAGGCCGGCATTAGCAGCATATTGTGTGAACTCCTGAAGGATTCCAGCCTATTCCATGAATGGGGTGTGCGGCCATTCGCACGGCCGTACTTCCGCCAACCTCCGGGGATGGAGATCACTGTCAGACGACTCCCCAATAACTCCCTTGGAGTTCTTCTTGGAACCAAACTTCCTAAAGATATTCATGTTTTTCCTATGAACAAAAATTCTGAAATTTGTAGTCCACAAAATTTTCTCAACAAAACTTCACAAAAATGATACCAACTACTTATAGGGATACATAGAGGCCATAGCAAGCATTCAAACTACTTAGAACTCTAAGAATTCAACATGCAAGCTCATCTATAGCAGCACCAAGAGTAGGTAATTATTCAAAATATTAACCACTAAAACAAAAACTAATTAGACAAATGGTGGAGTCACATACCAAGCAACAATCCCCCGAAACAGTTTCGGAAACGGAGCTTTGAGCAAAGAGATCGAAATCCGCGGGTTTGAGAGCAAGAACACGGGAGAGAGAGCAATGGAGATTTTTTTTTCTGGAGGTAAGTGATTATTTCGTGTGAAGGGATAAGTGAGGGGGGCCACGTGGGGACCACAACCCACTAGGGCGCGCCTGGGGGTCCTGGTGCGCCCAGGTGTGTTGTGCCCACCTGGTGCACCTCCCTTTGATATTATTTGCACCAGAAATTCTTAAATATTCAGAAAAAACCATATTAAATTTTGAGAGAATTTTGAGAACTTTTATTTTGGGTCATTTTTTTATTGCATGGGAAATTCAGAAAATAGACAAAAATGGCATTTTATTTTATTTAACTAATAAAAACATAAAACAAAAAGTAGGGACAGAAGGTAGTGCTTACTAAATTCAAAAAACTTCATACCTCTCAAAAATGATCCATTAATAAGGTTGATCAAGTCTTATTAACAACCACTTTCAATTAGCATGAAATCGAAGAACTTTCGTAAATCACTAAGTTACCTCAATGGGGATATGAATGTCCCCAACAATAAGCATTTCATATTTCTTTTTGACAGTTGGTAGAGGTATTTGAAAACTTCCAATAGTGATTGCCGGTGCTTTTTCAATAACATTAATACCATTTACCTGGAATTGTTTCTTCGGAAAGTGCACCGTATGCTCATTACCATTGATATGAAAAGTGACCTTGCTTTTATTGCAAGCAATAACAACGCCAGCAGTATTCAAGAAGGGTCTACCAAGGATAATCGACATGTTCTCGTCCTCAGGCATCTCAAGTAAAACAAAGTCAATCAAAATAGTAACATTAGCAACAACAACAGGCACATCCTCACATATACCGATAGGTATGGTAGTTGATTTATCAGTCATTTGCAAAGATATTTCAGTAGGTGTGAGTTTATTCAAATCAAGTCTTTTATATAAAGAGAAAGGCATAACACTAACACCAGCTCCTAAATCACACAAAGCAGTTTTCACATACTTCTTTTTGATGGAGCAAGGTATAGTTGGTATTCCCGGATCTCCAAGTTTTTTAGGTACTCCATCCATAAAAGTATAATTAGCAAGCACAGTGGAGATTTCAGCTTCCAGTATTTTAGAAGGAGGCATTTTAGTGATGATGTCCAAGTTTTTTAGTGATGATGTCTTTCATATACTTTGCATAAGGAGGCATTTTCAAGATATCAGTCAAGCGAGTACGCAAAAAGACTGGCCTTAGCATTTTAGCAAAGCGTTCAAATTCTTCATCATCTTTCTTTTTAGTTGATTTAGGTGGAAAAGGCATTGGTTTTTGAACCCACGGTTCCCTCTCTTTACCGTGTTTTCTAGCCACAAAGTCATTTTTATCATACCTTTTATTCTTAGGTTGTGGTTATCAAGATCAACAGGTGGTTCTATCTCAACATCATTCTCTTGTTCTTTTTCATTATTAGGTTGAGAGTCTTGATGAACATCAGTATTATATTTTTCATTATCATAAGGTGAGTGTTCATTACCAGACTGAGTTTCAGCATCAGAGATAGAAGTTTCATTATCATTATTAGGAGGTTTTTCTATTTCAAGTTAACTAGAAGCATGCAAAGTCCTATCAATTTTCTTTTTCTTTTTAGAAGAACTAGGTGCAGTGGTGTTGTTCCTTAGTGAATCCTGTTCAATTCTTTTTGGGTGTCCCTCAGGATAAAGTGGTTCCTGAGTCATTTTACCTCCTCTAGTTGCAACTCTAACATCAAAGTCATGTATATTATTATTTATTTCATCAAGCAATTCTCTTTGAGATTTAGCAACTTGTTCTAACTGATTTTGAACCATATAAGCATGCTTTCAATCACCTCTAACATCACTAAATAACAAGTCACTCAAGCAAGCAATCATACCAGAATTGTATTTCAATTGTTTCATAACATTTGCATTGAAGTGATCTTGCTTTCTAATACAGTTTTCAAACTCATAAGAGCTAAGGTGCATATTGTGAGGATTGTCATTATCATTGAACTTTATTGAAGAATTTACCTCTACCACCTTAGGCAGTGGTGGTGTATTAAGCCCATATATTTCTTCAGTAGGAGGTAAATTTTTGACATCCTCAGCTTTAATACCTTTTTCCTTCATAGATTTCTTTGCCTCTTGCATATCTTCAGGACTGAGATATAATATACCCCTCTTCTTCAGAGTGGGTTAACCGGTTGTTCAGGAAGAGTCCAATCATCATAATTTTTCAATATGTTATTCAATACTTCTTCAGCTTGCCCAATAGTTCATTCCCTAAAACACAATCAGCACAACTATCAAGCTTGTGGGAGACTATCTTCTTTGGTTTGCACAAAGTTAAATATTTCCTGCAAAGCAGCTTGTTTCTTATGAGCAGGGAAATATTTTTCAGAGAAGTAATAAATCATATCCTAGGGACTACGCACACAACCAGGAGCAAGGGTATTGTACCAAGCTTTAGCATCACCCTTTAATGAGAACAGAAATAATCTGAGAATAAAGTAATAGCGAGTTTTCTCATCATGAGCAAAAAGGGTGGCTATGTCATTCAACTTAGTAAGATGTGCCACAACAGTTTCAGTTTCATAACCATGGAAAGGATCAGATTCAACCAAAGTAATTAACTCTGGGCCGATAGAGAATTCATAATCCTTATCATCAATAAAGATTGGTGAAGTAGCAAACCTAGGATCATATTTCATTCTAGCATTCAGAGATTTTTCCTTATACTAGCATAATAATTTCTCTAGATCATCTATATCCTTACAAGCAAGAATATCTCTAGTTGTCTCCTCATTCATAACATAACCTTTCGGTACCTTAGGCAATTCATATCTAGGAAGGGTAGTTCTAGTAGGTGTTTCAGGAGTTTCAGTTTCAAGCTCATCATCAGATTCAACAACATCATGTTGTATTACTCTAGCAATTTGTTCATCAAGAAAGTCATCAAGTGGCACATCATCATTATCAAGAAAGGTACTATCATTATCATAAGAATTATCCATAGCAGAAGTAGCATCATCGATAACTTGCGACATATCAGGATTAATAGCATGCGGTGGTGTTGCAAGTTTACTTATAACAGAAGGTCAATCTAAAGCAAAACTAGATGGCAGTTCCTTACCTCCCCTCGTCTTTGAGAGAAAATCTTAGTCTTAGCATCCTTCATATTCTTCATAGTGATAAACTGATAATAATCCCAAATGACTCAACAAATATAGCTATGCTCCCGGACAATGGCGCCAGAAAAAGGTCTTGATAACCCACAAGTATAGGGGATCGCAACAGTTTTCGAGGGTAGAGTATTCAACCCAAATTTATAGATTCGACACAAGGGGAGACAAAGAATATTTGAAGGTATTAGCAGTTGAGTTGTCAATTCAACCACACCCGGAGATTAATTATCTGCAGAAACATGATCAGTAGCAAAGTAATATGATAGTTTTGATAATAGTAGTAGTAGTAGCAATGGTAACGGTAACAGTGATAAGTGGAACAGTAATGATAGCAGTAGTAACTTAGCAAGAATATAAGATAAATTTGTAGGCATTGGATCGGTGACTTGTTGGACGATATTCATCACGAGACAATTATAACCTAGGGCGACACGGCACTGAAACGTCTCCAACGTATCTATAATTTTTGATTGTTCCATGCTATTATATTATCTGTTTTGGATGTTTATGGACTTTATTATGCACTTTTATATTATTTTTGGGACTAACCTATTAACCCAGAGCCCAGTGCCAGTTTCTGTTTTTTCCTTGTTTTAGAGTATCGCAGAAAAGGAAAATCAAACGGAGTACAATTGACCTGAAACTTCACGGGACATATTTTTGGACAAGAAGAAGCCCACGGAGTATCGGAGATGGACCAGGAGAGTCCCGGGCTGCCCATGCGGGTGGGGGGCGCGCCCACCCCTTGGGCGCACCCCCCTGCCTCGTGGACAGCCCGGAGATCCATCGACGTACTTCTTCCTCCTATATATATCCATATACCCTAAAAACTTCGGGGAGCACAATAGATCGGGAGTTCCGCCGCCAGAAGCCTCCGTAGACATCGAAAACCAATCTAGACCCATTCCGGCACCCTGCTGGAGGGGGATCGCTCTCCGGTGTCCATCTTCATCATCCCGGCGCTCTCCATGATGAGGAGGGAGTAGACCACCCTCGGGGCTGAGGGTATGTACCAGTAGCTATGTGTTTGATCTCTCTCTCTCTCTCTCGTGTTCTTGAGGTGATCCGATCTTGATGTATCGCGAGCTTTGCTATTATAGTTGGATCTTATGATGTTTCTCCCCCTCTACTCTCTTGTAATGGATTGAGTTTTCCCTTTGAAGTTATCTTACTCGATTGAGTCTTTAAGGATTTGAGAACACTTGATGTATGTCTTGCGTGGGATACCGGTGGTGACACTGGGGTATTCTATTGATCCACTTGATGTATGTTTTGGTGATCAACTTGCGGGTTCCGCCCATGAACCTATGCATAGGGGTTGGCACACGTTTTCGTCTTGACTCTGCGGTAGAAACTTTGGGGCACTCTTTGAAGTTCTTTGTGTTGGTTTGAATAGATGAATCTGAGATTGTGTGACGCATATCATATAATCATACCCACGGATACTTGAGGTGACATTGGAGTATCTAGGTGACATTAGGGTTTTGGTTGATTTGTGTCTTGAGGTGTTATTCTAGTACGAACTCTATGATAGATTGAACGGAAAGAATAGCTTCGTGTTATTTTACTACGGACTCTTGAATAGATCGATCAGAAAGGATAACTTTGAGGTGGTTTCGTACCCTACCATAATCTCTTTGTTTGTTCTCCGCTATTAGTGACTTTGGAGTGACTATTTGTTGCATGTTGAGGGATAGTTATATGATCCAATTATGTTATTATTGTTGAGAGAACTTTCACTAGTGAAAGTATGAACCCTAGGCCTTGTTTCAACGCATTACAATACCATTTGTGCTCACTTTTATCATTAGTTACCTTGCTGTTTTTATATTTTCAGATTACAAAAACCTTTATCTACCATCCATATACCACTTGTATCACCATCTCTTCGGTGAGCTAGTGCACCTATACAATTTACCATTGTATTGGGTGTGTTGGGGACACAAGAGAATCTTTGTTATTTGGTTGTAGGGTTGCTTGAGAGAGACCCTCTTCATCCTACGCCTCCTACGATTCATAAACCTTAGGTCATCCACTTGAGGGAAATTTGCTACTGTCCTACAAACCTCTGCACTTGGAGGCCCAACAACGTCTACAAGAAGAAGGTTGTGTAGTAAACATCAAGCTCTTTTTTTGCGCCGTTGCCGGGGAGGTTAGCGCTTGAAGGTATATCTTTAGATCTTGCAATCGAATCTTTTTGTTTCTTGTTTTAGCACTATTTAGTTTATAAAAGAAAACTACAAATAAAAATGGAATTGAGTTTGCCTCATACGCTTCATCTTTTTATTATCTTTCGTGAGTATGATGGAAAGGAAAATTGTGGTCAAGTGCTAGAAGAAGAATGCATTAGAATGTTTGGCACTAAATATTTGAATGATGAGCATGATTGCAATGTTGTTAGTATGAATTCCTTGAATATCCATGATGCTAATGATATGCAAAGCCACAAGCTTGCGGAAGCTATGTTTGATGAAGATGATATTTTTTGTCCCCCAAGTTTTGATGAGAAAATTTATTATGATGAAAGCATGCCTCCTATTTATGATGATTATATTGATGAAAGTGGATTTGGAGAGGTCATGACTTTATTTTGTGATGAATCCACTATTCCGGAAGAGGTTCCAATTGATTATGAGAACAAAGTTGCTATATATGATGATTATTGTGATGACTTGTATGCTATAAAGAATAATGATATGCATGAAACTTGTCATCATGATTTTAGTTTTCAATTGGATTATGCCTCACATGATAATTATTTTGTTGAGTTTGCTCCTACCATTATTCATGAGAAGAATTTTGCTTATGTGGGGAGTAGTAAAGTTTCTATGATTGTAGATCATGAAAGCAATGCTTTGTGTGATGGTTATATTGTTGAATTCATTCATGATGCTACTGAAAATTATTATGAGGGAGGAATATATGCTTGTAGGAATTGCAATAATATCAAGTTTCCTCTCTATGTGCTTAAAGTTTTGAAGTTATACTTGTTTTGCCTTCATATGCAAGTTGATTCTTGTTCCCACAAGTTGTTTGCTCACAAAATCCCTATGCGTAGGAAGTGGGTTAGACTTAAATGTGCTAGTCATATTCTTCATGATGCTCTCTTTATGTTTCAATCCTTATCTTTTATGTGAGCATCAATGAAATCATAATGCCTAGCTAGGGGCGTTAAACGATAGCGCTTGTTGGGAGGCAACCCAACTTTAATTTTGTTCCTTGATTTTTGCTCCTGTTTAGTAATAAATAATTTATCTAGCCTCTGTTATTATTTAGTTTTTATGTTTTAATTAGTGTTTGTGCCAAGTAGAACCGTTGGGAAGACTTGGGGAAAGTCTTGTTGATCTTGCTGTAAAAAACAGAAACTTTAGCGCTCACGAGAATTGCTGCCATTTTTTATTGGAGAGTGATATTTAGTTAATTCTTTTTTCAGATGATTAATAGATAAATTCCGCACGTCCAGAAATTTATTTTATAATTTTTGGGGTTCCAGAAGTTTGCGTTAGCTACAGATTACTACAGACTGTTCTGTTTTTGACAGATTCTGGTTTTCGTGTGTTGTTTGCTTAATTTGATGAATCTATGGCTAGTAAAATAGTTTATAAACCATAGAGAAGTTGGAATACAGTAGATATTACACGAATATAAATAAAGAATTAGTTCACAACAGTACCTAATGGTGATTTATTTTGTTATACTAACGGAGCTTACGAGTTTTCTGTTAAGTTTTGTGTTGTGAAGTTTTCAAGTTTTTGGTAAAGATTCGATGGACTATGGAATAAGGAGTCGCAAGAGCCTAAGCTTGGGGATGCCCAAGGCACCCCAAGGTAATATTCAAGGACAACCAAAAGCCTAAGCTTGGGGATGCCCCGGATGGCATCCCCTCTTTCGTCTTCGTTCATCGGTAACTTTACTTGGAGCTATATTTTTATTTACCACATGATATGTGTTTTGCTTGGAGCGTCATTTTATTTTATTTAGTTTTGCTTTCTGTTTGAATAAAATACCAAGATCTTAAATTCCTAAATGTTATAGAGTCTTCACATAATTGCATAATTATTCGACTACTCATTGATCTTCACTTATATCTTTCGGACTAGTTTGTTGTTGCTCTAGTGCTTCACTTATATCCTTTTAGAGCACGGTGGTGGTTTTATTTTATAGAAATAATTGATCTCTCATGCTTCACTTATATTATTTTGAGAGTCCTAAACAGCATCGTAATTTGCTTTGGTTATGAATTTAGTCCTAATATGACGGGCATCCAAGATGGGTATAATAAAAACTTTCATATAAAGTGCATTGAATACTATGAGAAGTTTGATACTTGATAATTGTTTTGAGATATGGAGATGGTGATATTAGAGTCATGCTAGTTGAGTAGTTGTGAATTTGACAAATACTTGTGTTGAAGTTTGTGATTCCCGTAGCATGCACGTATGGTGAACCGTTATGTGACGAAGTCGGAGCATGATTTATTTATTGATTGTCTTCTTTATGAATGGCGGTTGGGGACGAGCGATGGTCTTTTCCTACCGATCTATCCCCCTAGGAGCATGCGGTAGTACTTTGTTTCGATAACTAATATATTTTTGCAATAAGTATGTGAGTTCTTTATGACTAATGTTGAGTCCATGGATTATACGCACTCTCACCCTTCCACCATTGCTAGCCTCTCTAATACCGCGCACCTTTCGCCGGTATCATAAACCCACCATATACCTTCCTCAAAACAGCCACCATACCTACCTATCATGGCATTTCCATAGCCATTCTGAGATATATTTCCATGCAACTTTCCATCGTTCCGTTTATTATGACACGCTCCATCATTGTCATATTGCTTTGCATGATCATGTAGTTGACATCGTATTTGTGGCAAAGCCACAATTCATAATTCTTTCATACATGTCACTCATGAGTCATTGCATATCCCGGTACACCGCCGGAGGCATTCATATAGAGTCATACTTTGTTCTAGTATCGATTTGTAATCATTGAGTTGTAAATAAATAGAAGTGTGATGATCATCATTAATAGAGCATTGTCCCCCAAAAAAAGGCCAAATAAAAAAAAGAAAGGGCAAAAAAAAGGAAGGCCAAAAAAAAGAAAGGCCAAATAAAAAAATAAATTAGAAATAAAAGGGGCAATGCTACTATCCTTTTTCCACACTTGTGCTTCAAAGTAGCACCATGATCTTTATGATAGAGAGTCTCTTGTTTTGTTACTTTCATATACTAGTGGGAATTTTTCATTATAGAACTTGGCTTGTATATTCCAAAAATGGGCTTCCTTAAATGCCCTAGGTCTTCGTGAGCAAGCAAGTTGGATGCAGACCCACTAGTTTCTTTTGTTGAGCTTTCATACACTTATAGCTCCAGTGCATCCGTTGCATGTCAATACCTACTCACTCACATTGATATCTATTAATGGGCATCTCCATAGCCCATTGATATGCCTAGTTGATGTGAGACTATCTTCTCCCTTTTGGTCTTCTCCACAACCATCCTTCTATTCCACATATAGTGCTATATCCATGGCTCACGCTCATATATTGCGTGAAGATTGAAAAAGTTTGAGAACATCAAAAGTATGAAACAATTGCTTGGCTTGTCATCGAGGTTGTGCATGATTTAAATACGTTGTGTGGTGAAGATGGAGCATAGCCAGACTATATGATTTTGTAGGGATAGCTTTCTTTGGCCATGTTATTTTGAGAAGACATGATTACTTTGTTAGTATGCTTGAAGTATTATTATTTTTATGTCAATATTAAAGTTTTGTCTTGAATCTTACGGATCTGAATATTCTTGCCACAATAAAGCGAATTACATGGATACATATGTTAGGTAGCATTCCACATCAAAAATTCTGTTTTTATCATTTACCTACTCGAGGACGAGCAGGAATTAAGCTTGGGGATGCTGATACGTCTCCAACGTATCTATAATTTTTATTGTTCCATGCTATTATATTATCTGTTTTGGATGTTTATGGGCTTTATTATGCACTTTTATATTATTTTTGGGACTAACCTATTAACCCAGAGCCCAGTGCCAGTTTCGATTTTTTTTCCTTGTTTTAGAGTATCGCAGAAAAGGAAAATCAAACGGAGTCCAATTGACCTGAAACTTCACGGGACATATTTTTGGACAAAAAGAAGCCCACGGAGTATCGGAGATGGACCAGGAGAGTCCCGGGCTGCCCACGAGGGTGGGGGGCGCGCCCACCCCCTGGGCGCACCCCCCTGCCTCGTGGACTGCCCGGAGATCCATCGACGTACTTCTTCCTCCTATATATATCCATATACCCTAAAAACTTCGGGGAGCACAATAGATCGGGAGTTCCGCCGCCAGAAGCCTCCGTAGCCACTGAAAACCAATCTAGACCCGTTCCGGCACCCTGCCGGAGGGGGAATCCCTCTCCGGTGGCCATCTTCATCATCCCGGTGCTCTCCATGACGAGGAGGGAGTAGTCCACCCTCGGGGCTGAGGGTATGTACCAGTAGCTATGTGTTTGATCTCTCTCTCTCTCTCTCGTGTTCTTGAGGTGATCCGATCTTGATGTATTGCGAGCTTTGCTATTATAGTTGGATCTTATGATGTTTCTCCCCCTCTACTCTCTTGTAATGGATTGGGTTTTCCCTTTGAAATTATCTTATCGGATTGAGTCTTTAAGGATTTGAGAACACTTGATGTATGTCTTGCGTGGGATACCCGTGGTGACAATGGGGTATTCTATTGATCCACTTGACGTATGCTTTGGTGATCAACTTGCGGGTTCCGCCCATGAACCTATGCATAGGGGTTGGCACACGTTTTCGTCTTGACTCTCCGGTAGAAACTTTGGGGAACTCTTTGAAGTTCTTTGTGTTGGTTTGAATAGATGAATCTGAGATTGTGTGACGCATATCGTATAATCATACCCACGGATACTTGAGGTGACATTGGAGTATCTACGTGACATTAGGGTTTTGGTTGATTTGTGTCTTGAGGTGTTATTCTAGTACGAACTCTATGATAGATTGAATAGAAAGAATAGCTTCGTGTTATTTTACTACGGACTCTTGAATAGATCGATCAGAAAGGATAACTTTGAGGTGGTTTAGTACCCTACCATAATCTCTTCGTTTGTTCTCTGCTATTAGTGAATTTGGAGTGACTCTTTGTTGCATGTTGAGGGATAGTTTTATGATCCAGTTATGTTATTATTGTTGAGAGAACTTGCACTAGTGAAAGTATGAACCCTAGGCCTTGTTTCAACGCATTACAATATCGTTTGAGCTCACTTTTATCATTAGTTACCTTGCTGTTCTTATACTTTCAGATTACAAAAACCTTTATCTACCATCCATATACCACTTGTATCACCATCTCTTCTCTGAACTAGTGCGCCTATACAATTTACCATTGTATTGGGTGTGTTGGGGACACAAGAGACTCTTTGTTATTTGGTTGCAGGGTTGCTTGAGAGAGACCATCTTCATCCTACGCCTCCTATGGATTGATAAACCTTAGGTCATCCACTTGAGGGAAATTTGCTACTGTCCTACAAACCTCTGCACTTGGACGCTCAACAGCGTCTACAAGAAGAAGGTTGTGTAGTAGACATCAGGCTCTAGCTCCAGTTCATCAATATAATGTAGGCATGTATTCTGTAAATAGTCATACGTGCTTATGGAAAGAACTTGGATGACATCTTTTGTCCTACCCTCCTGTGGCAGCGGGGTCCATACGGAAACTAAGGGATATTAAGGCCTCCTTTTAATAGAGAACCGGAACAAAGCATTAACACATGGTGAATACATGAACTCCTCAAAACAAGGTCATCACCGGGAGTGGTCCCGACTATTGTCACTCTGGGGTTGCCGGATCATAACACGTAGCAGGTGATTATAAGTTACAAGATCGGATCTAGAACATGGACATGATGGTGATAACATAAACAGTTCGGATATGAAATCATGGCACCAGAGCCCAAAGTGACATGCATTAAGCATGGCAAAGTCATAGCAACATCAATCTTAGAACATAGTGGATACTAGGGATCAGGCCCTAACAAAACTAACTCGATTACATGATGAATCTCATCCAACTCCTCACCGACCAGCGAGCCTACGAAGGAATTACTCACTCCCGGTGGGGAGCATCATGGAATTGGCGATGGAGAAGGGTTGGTGATGACGAAGAGTGAAGATCCCCCTCTCTGGAGCCCCAAACGGACTCTAGATCTGGCCTCCCGATGAAGAACAAGAGGTGACGACGGCTCCGTCTCACGGATCGTGATAATTCTTTCTCCCTGATTTTTTTCTGGAAAAATAGGATTTTATAGCGTCGGTTTCAGGGTCTGTGGGGCCACTAGGTGGGGACAACCCACCTTGGTGCACCAAGAGGGGGGGGGCGCCCTGGTGGGTTGTGCCCACCGCGGTGCCCCCCTCCGGTGGATCTTGGCTCCGGAAATTCTTATTATTGTATAAAAATGCTCGCAAAGTTTCGTTCCATTCTGATAACTTTTATTTCTGCACAAAAACAACACCATGGTAGTTCTGCTAAAAATAGTGTCAGTCCAGGGTTAGTTTCATTCAAATCATGCAAATTATAGTCCAAAACAAGAGGAAAAGCGTTAGGAAAAGTAGATACGTTGGAGACGTATCAACATACAAGTACAAGAATCAAGTGTCATGTGAGATGCAAAGCGTGGCTCACAAATGCATGGTAAAGGCATATCAATAAGCATAGCATGCAAAGTGAACATGGCAATATGGGCATAAAGTGAGAAGTGGTATATAACCCATAACCATGTGAGTGCCATGTAGAAGAAATGTGTTAAGTCTTTGCACGAAGGGAGCGGTCGTAAGGATAATCCACGGGATCTCAAATCATCATTGCTCTCTAGAGCTCGTTTTGTCAACTCATGGGATTGCGAGGTTGACGAGGAAGCATGTGTACCTACACAACAACTAGACAAACGAAACAAAGTGTGTGCATGGTAAATGTACACATCGTCCATCATGATGTGCATGTGCATGAGAGAGTTAGCACAAGATAGGCATCGCTCAAAGAAATGTGACGCATGGTATAAGAACATGTCATCGATCATGAAAGAATAGTTGTTATGTATAACATAATGGGGATGCAAATTTAGCATGCAATTATATGGCGCATCATTCATGGGAAGCATATTGTTTACAGAAGTATTAGGATCATGCAATGGACGGAATGGATCAAAATCTCCTAAAATGCATGAGCAAACTATGGGGGTCTCCTCATGTGCAATAGGGAAGCCTAATATGGAGAAAATTTACAACATGGCAAACAATGCATGTCCGTGGTCATGGCATGGCATATGACATAAATGATGCAAAGGGAGCATATCAATATCATCACAAGAAAAATAAATGCCAATAACCATGTGATGTAGGGTGGAACCCTAGGGGACGATCTTTCATGATTTGGAAGGGGATTCCCGAAGAACACGACGAACACGCAAGAGAGAACACAAGGGGAAATGAGAGGAAACACTAAAATCAACGAGATTCGATTAGACATGTCCTAGATCCAAGTACACAAAGGGACACACGATCCAAATCCAACATGGGACGATACAAATGGTAGCAAGTTCTTCCCAATCCGTGAGGAGATGTGGGCTTGAATCCACGAGGGGATCTTCCCTTGATGGGGTCTTGAATCCACATGGGGGATCTTCTCCTAGGAGGCCTCGGTCTCCAAAGGGAGTAGTATCAAGTGGATGAGCAATGCTCTATCTCTAGTATGAGCTAAACCAATGCTAAACCTAATTCGGAGCTAGGAGATGAGTATTTATAGTCCAAGGGGTAAGTTGGGGATACATGGGTCGAAACCCCTTTCACTGCGCACAGGTAGGGCGGTAGTACCGGTCATGGTGGCGGTTGTACCGCTTGGAGCTCTTGTACTAGTTCCTAGAGGTGATCCCGGAAGTAATTAGCGGTTGTACTGGTGGTTGGACTAGTTGTACCGGTCTTACTACAGCATGGGAGAAAACCGGGGCGGTACCAGTCTTGTGCCGCTTGATCACAGAAGCTGGACCGGTAGTTGGGCGGTGGTCGAGCGGTTGTACCGGTGGGGTGGTAGTTGAGCGCTGGTTGGTCGCGAGGCGGTGTACTTGGCGCTCGATTGCTTGTCTTGTATCTTCATGCACCTTCTTAAGATAGCTCGCTGTAACATCCCAATTTTCCTAATTTGGATGTTAATATATCATTCATATGCATCTCATATTTTTCTATGCATTATTTGCTTTTTTGAATATTCAATTCATTATTCAACTCAAGGCAATTTATTGGTGGAGATAACATGACTTCTCCCCTATAAAATAAAAGTTCATAATGTACAAAATATTATTTTCAGTTCATCTGTTACGTTTTGATATTTTCAATAAACTCCAAAATATTTTTTAGTGTTTTGTTGATGTTTGTGTGGCCTATTGCATTTTTTTTTCAAAAATTGCATTAGCTTTGGAACTAGTGTTCCCGTGGTATATATTGGTAATATATATTTTAATGTGTGTTATTTTGTTTTTAGGAATTTCTGGTATTTTTTTAGCCAGGATATACTTCTGTAGATGTTTAAAAAAACGCAGCGCTGCGGCACTTCACAGTGCGGCGCGCCCACCGACGCGCGTCGCCTACGGCCGACAGGCATCCCCTTACCATGGCCCACTTCGACCGAAGCGGTACGCGCCGCTAGCCATCGCCCCCGCCACATTGATCACTGACCGCGGGCCCCGTGCCCCGGTCCACCCCTCTCCCCCAAGCCAGACACAGCCATGCCACACCGCTCGCGCACCTGAAGTAGAGCCCGAGTTGAGCTTGCGCCCTGGATCACCCCTTGCGCACCCGACCCACCGCACGCGAGGAAAACCCCTAGGGGAACCCTACTGCAGCCTCTCCCCACTTTTCGTCGTTCGCACACTGCCGACGGGCAAAACGGATCTCGCTGGAGGAGCTTGAGACTGTCGCCGTTCTGCAGTTGTTTCCATCACCATAAGAGCACCCGCAGCTGCGCCACTGGCTCCCTTCGATCCCCTCTCGAAGCTTCACTTCACTAACGTTCTAGTTCGGCCATAGAGCACCGGAGCGAGGCACCCGACACTGAGCCGAAGCTCCAGAGCACGCTGATATCCACTATGCAACTTTATTCTTGTAGACTCATGTTGGGCCTCCAAGCGCAAAGTTTTGTTGGACAGTAGCAATTTTCCCTCAAGTGGATGACCTAAGGTTTATCAATCCGTGGGAGGTGTAGGATGAAGATGGTCTCTCTCAAACAACCCTGCAACCAAATGATCTCTTGTGTCCCCAACACACCCAATACAATAGCAAATTGTATAGGTGCACTAGTTCGGCGGAGAGATGGTGATAAAAGTGTAATATTGATGGTAGAAATATATTTTTATAATCTGAATAAAAAAATAGCAAGGTAGCAAATAGTAAATGGGCATAAAAACGGTATTGCAATGCTTGAAAATGAGGCCTAGTGTCCGTACTTTCACTAGTGCAACCTCTCAACAAAGCTAATATAATTGGATCATATAACCGTCCCTCAATGTGCAACGAAGAATCACTCCAAAGTTCCTATCTAGCGGAGAACATAAGACATAATTGTTTTTAGGGTACGGAACCACCTCAAAGCTATTCTTTTTGATCAATCTATCCTAGAGTTCGTACTAAAATAACACAAAGCTATTCTTTCCGATCGATCTAACCAAGAGTTCGTACTTAAATCACACTAGAGCAAATTCAGATTCATAATATTCAATCCAACACAAAGAACATCAAAGAGTGCCCCAAGATTTCTACCAGAGAAAGAAAGACAAGAACATGCATCAACCCCTATGCATAGATTACCCCAATGTCACCTCAGGAATCCGTGAGTTGAGTGCCAGAACATATATCAAGTGAATCAATACGATACCCCATTATCACCACGAGTATTCAATTGCAAGACATATATCAAGTGTTCTCAAATTCATAAAAGTATTCAATCTGATAACAACGAAATCTCAAACGGAAACTAAGGATCCATGGACTTCTGTTAAAGAGGTTTTTGACACTCAAGACATCCACCAGCAATTCCATCTTCCTCTGTCTGCTCAGGCTTTTGATGACTTAACCCAGCTGCAGTCTTTGATGGAGGGTCACAATAGAACACCTGAAACCAAGGATGTTCTGTTTTGGCAAGCCTCCTCCAAACAGTATAAGACCAAGATGTTCTATACCCACACTTTTGCTAATGAAAGCTTTAATTCCTTGACCACCTGGATTTGGAAATCATCCTGTACTATGAAAATCAAAGTTTTTGCTTGGATGCTCATTATGGACATGTTGAACACCAAGGATATGGTGGAACATAGGCATTGGCACATGGAGGATGGGGTCAATTGTATGCTTTGCCCTCTACAGGCCAGGGAAACCAGAGATCATCTATTCTTCAATTGTAACTTCATGTCAGGATTTGGAATTATTTGCAGATTGATTGGTCTTCTGGTCTCTCAATGCATGAGATGGCATTTCAGGCAAGGAGAAGTTTCAATAAACCTGTTTTCATTGAAGTGGTTTTTATTGCCTGCTGGAACATTTGGATCATCAGAAATGCAAGAGTTTTGAGAAGTCAGAGGGCTAGTTTCAATAAATGGAGATATGCTTTTAAGCACGATATCAATCTTATGTAATACAGGGTAAAATCTGCCTACAAGGATGATCTCTTGAGATGGATTTCTTTTCTGCCCCCTTGAGGCTTTTTCTATAATCTTTCTCCTCTTTTAGTTTAGTTTTTGTATGATTACCCCTTGTAATCCCTGTATTGAACCTGTTACTCCCTGATTTTAATGAAGTTTTTGATATTCTATGGGGGTGTTGCCCCACAGTTCCCAGTCAAAAAAATCTCAAACGGAAAAACTCAATTCATCACAAAAAGATAGAGAGGGGAAAACACCATATGATCCGACTATATTAACAAAGCCCGCGATACATCAAGATCATGACATCTCAAGAACACGAGAGAGAGAGAGAGAGATTAAACACATAGATACTGGTCCCAACCCTCAGCCCCGAGGGTGGACTACTCCCTCCTCATCATGGTGGCCACCGGGATGATGAAGATGGCCACCAGTGATGATTTCCCCCTTCGGCAGAGTGCCGGAACAAGGTCTAGATTGGTTTTCGGTGGCTACAGAGCCTTGCGGCGGCGGAACTTCTGATCTAGGTTAACCCCAAGGGTTTTTGGAATATTTGGGATTTTATAGGGCACAGAGGGGGTGTGGGAGGCCACCGAGGTGGGCACAACCCACCTAGGTGCGCCTGGGCCCCTAGGCGTGCCCTGGTGGGATGTGCCCCCCTCGGGGCACCCCCTAGGTGCTGCTCTGGCACATCCTGGGTGTTCTGGTCCATAAAAAATCTCCAAAAAGTTTCGCGGTGTTTGGACTCCGTTTGATATTGATTTCCCGCGATGTAAAAAACAAGCAAAAAACATCAACTAGCACTGGGTCAATAGGTTTAGTCCCAAAAAATGATATAAAGTTGCTATAAAATGACTGCAAAACATCCAAGAATGATAATAAAACAACATGAATACTTCATAAATTATAGATATGTTGGAGACGTATCAACATCCCTAAGCTTAATTCCTACTCGTCCTCGAGTAGGTAAATGATAAAAGAAAATAATTTATGAAGTGTGAATTCTAGCAAAGTGCATAAGTTTGATCAGTGATAATTTCAATCACTTTTCCTAGCATCATGACAAAAACTCTTCCTTATAAAATTTCTCATGTTTAAAGTAGCAACCAATTCACTTGTTAAGGTTCAAACAATGAATTCTCTTGAAACTCAACAACCTATGTTCTCAGTCACCAAGAAATTGCAATTCAACTTATTTAACAGAGTTTAAGTAAGAGCTCCACATACTCAACCATCATATAGTCTTCTATGATTGCGAACACTCACTGCATACACATGAGCAAAATGTTTCAACCGGGCACATACAAAGATAGGGGCTTATAAATTAGCCTTCGAACATATTCACCTCAAGGGTGATGTCAACAAGAAAAATCATGCTACCCATATCCAACTGGATATATGTGCCTAGATCTTTCCTCACCACATGATGCTTGCCAAAAGAGAAAAATAAAAAGGAATAGAGAGAAGAACTTTCACTCTTCCATGAAAGTAAATACATAAAAGTAAAAGATAGGCCCTTCGCAGAGGGAAGCAGAGGTTGCCATGCGATTATTTGTTTGTATGCTCAACCCCTTAGTGCAAAAGAATGTCACGTTATATTGCCCCTTATGATAGCAACCTTTATTATGCAGTTTGTCGCTTTTATTCTTTGCCATCACAAGTTCGTACAACGCTCAATTTTCTCTTACACTAAATGATCTAACATTTTTATAAGCAATTTTATTGCCTTATTGCACCGATGACAACTTGAAGGATCTTGCTCGGTCCTTAGGTAGGTATGGTGGACTATTGAAGATAAGATTTGGGTTTAAGGGTTTTTTGGATGCACAAGTAGTATCTCTACTTGGTGCGGAATTTTTGGCTAGCAAAGATGGAGGCAAGCACCACATGTTGAAGGATCTATGAAAATATAACTTCTATGTGAATATGAACAAACATAAACCATTATGTTGTCTTCCTTGTCCAATGTCAACAATTTTGGCATAAAATATTTTGATGGGAACTCACAATCACAAAAGATTTCCATGATAGTGTATTTATATGTCAAAGTTCTCTTCCTTATAATAATTATTCATGAATTGCTTGTATGACCAATATTGTGATTGTCAAGCCTCAAAATATTTCACTTTCTAAACCCAATATGAAGCTACCACTAGGCATGGTATGATTTCAAATTCATGACATTCAATTTATTCAACAATTTACTCATGGGATATAAGTGAAGCATAAGAGTAAATGACAAGCTACTCCAAAATTATATAAATGAAGATCATGAGCATAATATTTCTTTCTCTCAAATTAATTTAAGTGAAGCAAGAGATAATTCTCCAAAAATACTAAAGCACACCGTGCTCAAAAAGATATAAGTGAAGCACTAGAGCAATTCGATAGCAAAGAGCTTCATTGACGGGATGTGAATGCCGCTTACTTAACCTCCTTAGCAACTATTTGAGGAATCTATTTTGTTTAGAAACATTCATATCTAAGTACCTTATTAAAACAACAAGCAAAAACAAAATAAAATTACATTCTAAGAATATCACACATCATGTAAAAAAGCAAAAACTTAGGCTCAACCGGTACTAATCGATAATTGTTGAAGAGGAAAGGTGGGATGCCTACCGGGGCATCCCCAAGCTTAGATGCTTGAGACTTCTTCAAATATTATCTTGGGATGCCTTGGGCATCCCCAAGCTTGAGCTTTTGCGTCTCCTTAATTCTTCTCATATCATGGTTTTTCCAAATCTCAAAAGCTTCATCCACACAAAACTCAACAAGGACTCGTGAGATAAGTTAGTATAAACCAATGCAATAACCTTGTCATTCTCTACTGTAGCAAAGCACTAAAATTATTATTCAACATTGCATACTAAATGCCTCTGCATTTAATACTCCTATCCTCAAATAGAATCATTAAACAAGCAAACATATGCAAACAATGCAAACATAACAGCAATCTGCCAAAACAGTACAATCTATAAAGAATGCAAGAGTATCAATACTTCTTTAACTCCAAAGATTATGAAAATTTACCACACTGTAGAAAATTTTTCATATCTCATTTTGCAAAAAGTTCTAACATTTTATCACATTCTGACTTTTATAGGGAATTTTTGCAACAGCGGCAAACTTTCTGCTTTCAAACAACAACATGTAGGCTTGCAAAATAATCATAGTAAAGGCTATCATTGCCACTTTCATTGAAATAAAAGATGAAAAACATTATTCTAAATAAAATCAAGCAAGTCCTAAAAAAATATTGACACTCCAAGCAAAACACATATGATGTGACGAATGAAAATATAGCTCCAAGTGAGGTTACCGATAATGTTGGAGACGAAAGAGGGGATGCCTTCCGGGGCATCCCCAATCTTAGTTTCTTGGATCTTCCTTGAATATTACCTTGGGGTGCCTTGGGAATCCCCAATATTAGGGTCATGTCACTCCTTATTCTCTTCATATCAACATCTCACCCAAAACTTGAAAACTTCAATCACACAAAACTTAACGGAACTTTGTGAGATAGGTTAGTATGATAAAGAGCAAACCATTTCACTTTTTGTACTATCAAAGACAAGATTCATAATTGTTTCCACACAATGCCTACTTTAGCATATCAATTCCACAATTTATATTGAGCAATATAAGCCATAGAAACTAGGAAACAAGCAAGCTATGCATTGAAAACAAAATCTGTCAAAAACAGAACAGTCTGTAGTAATGTGTACTCCAACCATATTTTTGCTACTCCAAAAATTCTGAAAAACTAAGAAAACCTGGGTAATTTGTCTATTAATCTTATGCAAAAAGAGTAAGCATTTTATCATGCTTATGTTAAAAATGAGAATTGTTTTCCTAAGCGCAAAAGTTTCTGTTTTTCAGCAAGATCAAATCAACTATCACCGTAAGCCATCCCAAAGGTCTTACTTGGAACTTTATCGAAACAAAAGCAATAAAACATGATTACTACAGTAGCCTAATCATGTGAACACACAAACAGTAGGTAAAATGTTGGGTTGTCTCCCAACAAGGATTCTTCTCTACTGCCTTTTAGCTAGGCATGATGATTTCAATGATGCTCGCATAAAAGATAAGAATTGAAACATAAAGGGAGCATCATGAATCACATGAAAATCACATTTAAGCCTAACCCACTTCCTAAGCATAGGGATTTTGTGAGCAAATGATTTATGGGAGCAAGAATAAACTGGCATAGGAAGGCAAAACAAGTGCAACTTCAAAACTTTCAACATAAAGAGAGGAAACTTGGTATTATTGCAATTCCTACAAGCATAAATTCCTCCCTCATAATAATTTTTAGTAGCATCATGAAGAAATTCAACAATATAACCATCACATAAAGCATTCTTTTCATGACACAAAAGCATAGAAAACTTATTACTCTCCACATAAGCAAGTTTCTTCTCATCAATAGTAGTGGGAGCAAACTCAACAAAATAACTATCACGAGAGTAAAAATTAAAATCATGATGACAAGTTTCATGGTTATCATTATTCTTTATAGCATACATGTCATCACCATAATCATCATAGATAGCAACTTTGTTATCATAGCCAATTGAAGCCTCATCGAAAATGGTGGATTCATCACTAAATAAAGTCATGACCTCGCCAAATCCACTTTCATCATTATAATCATCATAAATAGGAGGCATGCAATCATCATAATAAATTTTATCATCAAAACTTGGGGAACAAAAAATATCATATTCATCAAATATAGCATCCCCAAGCTTATGGCTTTGCATATCATTAGCATCATAAGTGTTCAAAGAATTCATACTAACAACATTGCAATCATGCTCATCATTCAAATATTTTGTGCCAAACATTTTATTGACTTCTTGTTCTAACAATTGAACACAATTTTTTGATTCATCATTTTCAAGAAAGATATTATAAAGATGATCAATAATATGATGCAACCTCAATTCCATTTTTATGTAATTTTCTTTTATAAACCAAACTAGTGATAAAACAAGAATCTAAAAGATTCAATTGCGTGATCTAAAGATATACCTTCATGCACTCACCTCCCTGGCAACGGCGTCGAGAAAAGAGCTTCATGTCTACTGCGCAACTCTTTTCTTATAGACTCGTGTTGGGCCTCCAAGCGCAGAGTTTTGTAGGACAGTAGCAATTTTTCCTCAAGTGGACGACCTAAGGTTTATCAATGTGTGGGAGGTGTAGGATGAAGATGGTCTCTCTCAAACAACCCTGCAACCAAATACAAGAAATCTCTTGTGTCCCTAACACACCCCAATACAATAGCAAATTGTATAGGTGCACTAGTTCGGCGAAAAGATGGTGATAAAAGTGTAATATTGATGGTAGAAATGTATTTTTATAATCTGAATAAATAAAAACAGCAAGGTAGAAAATAGTAAATGGGTACAAAAACGGTATTGCAATGTTCGAAAATGAGGCCTAGGGTCCGTACTTTCACTAGTGCAACCTCTCAACAATGCTAATATAATTGGATCATATAACCTTCCCTCAACGTGCAACGAAGAGTCACTCCAAAGGTACTATATTGTGGAGAACATAAGACGGAATTGTTTGTGGGGTATGAAACCACCTGAAAGCTATTCTTTCTGATCAATCTATTCTAGAGTTCGTACTAAAATAACATGAAGCTATTCTTTCCAATCAATCTAACCAAGAGTTTGTACTAAAATAACACCAAAGCAAATTGAGATTCATAATATCTAATCCAACACAAAGAACTTCAAGGAGTGCCCCAAGATTTCTCTCGGATAAACAAAGACAAGAACGCGCATCAACCCCTATGCATAGATTACCCCAATGTCACCTCGGGAATCCGCGAGTTGAGTGCCAAAACATATATCAAGTGAATCAATATGATACCCCATTGTCACCACGAGTATTCAATTGCAAGACAAATATCAAGTGTTCTAAAATCCATAAAAGTATTCAAACCGATAGCAACGAAATCTCAAAGGGAAAACTCAATTCATCACAACAAGATACACAGGGGAAAACACCATATGATCCGACTATATTAACAAAGCCCGCGATACATCAAGATCATGACATCTCAAGAACATGAGAGAGAGATTAAACACATAGCTACTAGTACAAACCCTCAGCCCCGTGGGTGGACTACTCCATCCTCAGCATGGTGGCCGCCGGGATGATGAAGATGGCCACCGGTGATGATTTCCCCCTCTGGCAGAGTGATGGAACGGGATCTAGATTAGTTTTCGGTGGCTACAGAGCCTTGCGGCAGTGGAACTTTTGATCTAGGTTAACCGAGGTGGGCACAACCTATCTGGGCGCGCCTGGGCCCCCAGGCGCACCCTGGTGGGTTGTGCCCCCCTCGGGGCACCCCCAGGTGCTGCTCTGGCCCATCATGGGTGTACTGGTCCATAAAAAATCTCCAAAAAGTTTCGCGGTGTTTGGACTCCGTTTGATATTGATATCCTGCGATGTAAAAAACAAGCAAAAAACAGCAAGTGGTACTAGGCACTGGGTCAATAGGTTAGTCCCAAAAATGATATAAAGTTGCTATAAAATGATTGTAAAACATCCAAAAATGATAATAAAACAGTAGGAATACTTCATAAATTATAGATATGTTGGAGACGTATCACACCCCGGGGTTTCCATCGTCACCGCCACCTGCATAATAGGTCCCTGCCGCCGGTTCGGCCACCACCGCCTCCGCCGCTCTACGTTGCACCCATCTGTCACTTCGCCCTCACCGAAGACCCGCTGCCGCCATTTTCCTCTGTTCTTGTGAGCACACACGCGCGCAGGAGCCTTCGACCAATTGGGTGTTGCCACATGGCCAATGCTACAGGAGCTGCTACAGTAATTCCAGACCAAGAGTTTTCTATTGCTTTTGTTTTATTTTCAGTGTTTCACCTAAAACTTCCTTTAGCTATATCTTTTAGTCTATATATGTAATTTAGGCGATTCTTTTTCCTACACACTCACTAGAAGTTTGTGACAACACCAAAATTTCACATGTCTGCACTTTTCAAATTTTAATTCCTTCAAATTTGAATTTACCTTCGGGAGACCATAACTTTTAGATCGTCTAACGAAACTGAGTGTTTCTTTTTGCGTTGTGATCGCAGTGCATTGTCGATGATTTGTACATGCTTTTATGCTATTGTTCTTTGAGTTTTTAAAATGATTTTCTTGTTGTTGGTATTATTTTGGTTTTATTTGAGTTTCGGTGATGATTTGTTGATTGTGTGAAACGTGTAGATTGTCCGGAGTGCGACACGAGCTATTGTTAGGAGTGTGACTTTTTGAACCAGAACAAAGGCAAGTTACATGTTGATCATCCTTTACCTATTTTTTTCTATGCATGTAGTCTATACCACATTATGAATATATGCATGTGTAGTAATACTATATTATTGTGCCATGCTGTTGAGCTATCTCCCGTCAATGCAAATCATGGTAGTTGTAGCGTTGCTATGCTAGTAGACAGGGTTGGTTCGTGTATACATTGAGTTTATGTGAGGATTATATCTATAACTAAATTGAGTAATAAATAAGGGTTTAATTCACCTTTGGGCGGAAGTGCTATTGTTTGGTGTTGAGCGAAGGCAACATGGGGTCTTGCACCATTTCTAAGGCCATGTGCCCATGAGAATGCACCTAAGTGGAGAGCCGCCCAGGTTCAAAAAGATCAGATAGACTTAGTTACTAGTAGCTTCCATGTACGACCACTAGCTATATGGGCTCTGGCCTAGTTGATCAGTTTCTGGAACCCTTGCCCAGACACTGTCGACAGGTGTAGCGTATGTAGGTGGGATGTGACCGCCAGCTGGTTAAGGGAGCCTCTTCTGAAAGACTTCGTCTCAATCTTCAAACTAGGTCCAGTGGGTAAAGCGTACTAAACTACGTAGAGTATTAAGAACTAATCATGTTTAGCCGTGTCCCCAGTTATGGACAAATTTGAGCAACTATGCCATTACAATTGTTGGATGATGTTGACAGATGTGACGCTTAATAATTTTTTTGCGGAATTTAATATTGGGTAGGTTGGAGTTGGACTTGCCAATTCAACCTTGTGTATTTAATTGTAGTAATAAAATACTTAAATAAAAATTTGACTATTAAGTGGTTATGAGGACAAATTCAGCTTTCTACAAAATAACCATCAAGCCTTTCTTTGGTTATACTATGCATATACATGTAGGTCTACTTTATTATTACTCCTGTGCAAGTTGCCAATGCGTTCAAAGTATTCACCTATACAGCTGTAACGTGTCATGTTGCAAGATATTCAGACGAAGAGTAAGGTACTGTTAGGGTCACGAGCCTGCACTCAGCATCGCCGGTGGGCTATGATGGGACTCATCGTTATTTCTTCTAATTTTTCATTGTTTGATTGAATAAATCTAGATATGTGCTATGCAGATTGTTTTATTTTTATGAATTCTGGATCATACGTTGTAATAAATGATGCACTTGTTATTCTGGTATTCATCTATACTGTGTGTACTAGCGAGTCGATCCAGGGACTAGCATGGTAAGCACAGAGACTCAAATCCTTCGAGGTTTGGTCGTTACACTCGCTCGTGCACTCACGTCCATGTTGACGTGCTCTTGTAGTGAGAGCGGTAGAATGTCCAATGGGGACAACGGATTGAAGTCGTAGACGACCTCGAAGGTGGACTTTCCGGTAGTCAAGTGTCGTGCTCGATTGTAGGCGTACTCGGCGATGGGTAAGCACTCCTCCCACTCCTTGATGTTCTTCTTGATCAACACGCGTATGAGAGTAGAAGCGTCCGGTTCATGACCTCCGTTTGGCTGTTGGTTTGTGGATGGTATGCCGAAGAGAATAAGAGCTTGATTCCGACCGTGGCGCATAGTGTCTTCCAAAAATAGCTTAGGAACTTGACGTCACGGTCCAAAACAATCGTCTTTGGCACTCCATGTAGACGCAAGATTTCCCTACAAAAGAGATTTACAACATGTGAAGCATCATCTATCTTGTTGCATGGGATAAAATGTGCCATCTTAGAGAAGCGGTCCACAACAACAAATACGGAATCTTTGCCATTTCGAGTTCAAGGAAATCCAAGAAAAAATTCCATACTAATATCTCCCCGTGGGTGATATGGAATAGGAAGTGGCATATAGATACCATGGGATTGAGCTTTAGACTTAGCTTTGCGACATGTAGAGCATCGGTTGGTGTAGCGGGAGACTTCGCGGAACATCATGGGCCAAAAGTAGTTCTTGGAGAGTGTAGCGAAGTTCTTGTCACGTCTAAAGTGACCCATAAGTCCTCCTCCATGAGCCTCTTGCAAAAGTAACAACCAAAGAGAAGAATCGAGGATACATAGTTTGTTAGCTCTCATAAGATTATCATCTTTGATGTAATAGCGTTCCCAAGATGTATGTGTTAAGCAATTGGTATAGGGAATAGCAAAAGTAGGAACATGCACATGCAAGTCTTTTATGTGCTCAAAACCAATGACATTCAATTGAAGTTTAGTTACAAGGATGCATTTGCGGGAAAGAGCAACCACCACAACGTTTTCCTTACCTTTGGTGTACTTGATAACATAAGCAAAAGACTCAATGTACACCCTTATCAACACCAAATGTGCATTTCTCCATGTTAGCATAGAGCCGCTCTTTTCTAAGAGTTTGCAAAATGGTTCTAATATGGGGGTCATGATCTTCTATAGACATGCTAAACACAAGTATATCTTCAAGGTAGACCACAACTGTGGGGACCCCAACTCATAAGTCGTGATCACCGAATGCACGTGTACAGTGATCCCAGAGATCAATGCTCACTGAACACACAGAAGATCAATAACAAGAGTCTTACATCCATACATATCGTCTTACACAAATTATGACCATTATGGTCAAGTCTTACATAGATAAAGCCACAAGGGCTGAATACCAAATGAATTTTAACAGCGGAAATCTTCGTCGATAAGTAGAACCCAAGCCATCTGCCTTAACCCTACAGGCATTCTGACTGGGAAACATCCTAGTTCGCATGTTCGTTTCCAAAGAACTCTTTTTCGAACTCCTGTTCTTCCATGCCTGGCCAATTAAATAACCAGTGGCAAGACAATGAGTACTCTGAATGTACTCGCAAGCAACCCATGTTTTGGCTCAAGATACAACAATGCATGACATAGGTAAATTTTTGCAGAAAGCTAATTTTGTTGTGTTATGACATGTTCAACAACTGGTAAAACATGCATCATATGAATTCAAGTAACCTTAGGAACTGGTTACAGATATCAACATAAAGGGAGTGGGCTCCAACCCAACTCATCCATGTCAAGTCCTTTCACTTGACCCAAGTAGTTCTTCCCACACACTGGTTTGTAAACAAGTGGACGTAGCCCAAGAGCGGTTAACCAACTGTCCTTGACCATGGACAAGGCTATTCGAATAGTTTTACACTCTACAGAGGTTGCACACTTTACCCACAAGATCCGGGGAACTTCCGTGTCATCCACGACCCGCGGTACCTCAAGTACCTGGGGTAAGCACCCGATCATTACCTTTCCCTAGATGACACTAACATAGAGTCCACTCGATTGGTAGCAACCCCCGTGCCCAACATTTCTCATCTTAAGAATTTGGAGCCACGCTCCCATATTCATCTCATACCACAAGCACGGGGTACCAATGGTGTGTCCGGTGCCCTGTAAAAATAGTCATGGCCGCCCTACCTGGCACGACCCCGTCCTGAGAGAGCGCAACAACAACTCTCTCGTCACTAGTAATGCGGGCTCAAATCTAGTATCAGCCTAGGTAATCAATAATGCCCTTTCCCATATAAGGGTAGAGTGGTTGCGCATGTAAGGTTAGAATAATGGTCGCAACTTAAACCAATCGGTTTGAAAAAAAAACTTGCTTCGGTACACCACTTCGTCATCAAGTGGTTACCCAACTCATTATCTCCCTCGGGCATAAGTGGCACCCGACGGGGTTTTCGAAAAGTTTTTGAAAACAATCTTGCTTCCATCACCATGCATATACCTAACCCATTTGCGTAGCAGCTACTTAGCATGCATAACCCTCATAGAAAGGTAGGGTCATGCATCATGCAAGTGTCAACGAGAAAAGCAGCGAAGGCAAACCACCTCAAGTGGTCACCACATTATCATGACTTTGATGCAAGCAATAAAAGTGCCATTTGACATGCATAAAAAGGGTTTCTTAGACATGGTCAAAGGGCAGCTTGCCTGGCTCAGCAAAGTCTTCTTGGGTCTTCAAAGTTTTCTGGTCCCACTCCTTCATCAGCAATGCAATCTATCGTCGCAAAATAATAACGAGAAAAATAAGGCAATAATAAAACAGAAAAACCAAAGTGCTCAGAAAAATGTCAACTGATTTTTGTTAAAAACTAGGGTGAAAACTAATAAGGGGAAAATTCCTAGTTTTGGTCTTCGAGTGGAAGAATAGGAGAAATGGATTTTCAGAGGGGTTTAAACATATTCAAATTTGAATTTGAATATGAACAATACATAAAAGTTGTTTGGGCATGAGTAAAAGTTATACCATTAAATAGGTGGGATTTTTAGAAAAATATGGGAGTTGTAATTATTGCATTTGGATGAATATTTAATCTTGTGGATTTTTTGGAAAAGTGAAAGAAAAGGAAAAGGAAAAAGGCCACTGTGCAACTGGGCCAGAACAGCCGCAGTGCACAGGCCAAGAGGCGATTCGGCCTAGGCGAGCCGAGCGTTGCGCGCTCGTCAGGTTTGAACCTGACGGGCGGGGCCCAGGCGCTAGTGAGAGAGAGGGAGGCGAGGGAGAGGAGAGGCTGACAGGCGGGGCCTGCCTGTCATCCCTAACCCTGCGACAGAGGGCCGACAAGCTGACCGGCGATGTTTTCGGGCACAACGGGGTGAGCTGATGGCACCATTGGACTCCTCGTCATGTCGCCGTTCGGGTGGTGCCCTAGTTAGCCAGAGGGGAGCAGTGGTTCGCCGGCGACGAGGTTCGCGGCGGAGGAGCATCGGGCGTCGATGGCTCCGGCCATTTACAACTGCAAAACGAGCGGAAAAGAGGGGGGAAACGGTCAGTGGGGTGTGGGTGTTCCAGATCGGGGCTTAGGAGCAGCGGAGCTCGAGCTCGATCTCGAGAGCTTCTCGAGAGGAGCGGATGGCGTAGGGGTGATTAGGGGAGTGAGAGAGCGAGTGGTGAGGAGAGTAGGGCTCGGGGAGGCCCTTATATAGGCTAACGGCAGGGTGCCATGGACTCGTGCGCCGGCGGGCTCTTGCTTGTCACCACATGGCTCGGGAGGAGCTGGCACCGTGTCTGGGGTGTTGCTGGGCATGGACTACACCGAGGGGAGCTAAGGGAGAGAGCGGGGTAAGGCCAGAGATGCCGCGCATGTGAGGCCGCTCATTGGAGCTCTTGGGCGGCCGGTGCGTGTGCGAGCAGGGGTAGCAGGAGGGAGAAGGAGGAGGGGGACGAGGCCATAGCGTATTGCGGACGTCGAGGAGCATCGTGGGGCACGCTGGGGAGGCCCGAGGTGGCCGGAGGTGCTTGGCAGGGGGCGGCTACAGTGCGGGAGCGCACTGTAGTGCACTCCAGAGCGCCCAAATGGCCGGCATGGCCATTTTATATGCAATGTGGGCGCGGCCAAAGGTGTCTGGCAGCTCTAGGGGGAAGTAAAGAAGTGGGCTATGGCCTTGGATGCTTTGGGTGGCCAGTGGGTGAAGAGAGAGGAAGGAGAAGAGTGGAAATGGGGCTGTCCAGAATAGAAAATTGGTGGTTTCATCCCCTTGATCAATTGGCATTGACTTGTGCTAAATGCCAGAGGTAGAGGGAGGTTAGGAGGAGGTGTGGTAAACGGGAGAACTCAATTGGATTAGTGGAAGAGGCCCAAACAGGGTTTTTAGTTAAAATGCAGAAGGTGTTTGATATGGTTTTGGGGTACTTGCACTGATTTCCTTCTTGTGAAACGTGGCAGGGGTGTTTTTCATGACAAAATGACAGGGTAGAAAGAAGATGAGCTCATTTGGAAGAGTTTGCTAATGTAACCTTGGCAAACCCTAGAAATTAGCAGAAATGAACTTGTGTAGATCTAGTTGAGCAAATCACTTCCCCTTGATGCACCACTTGGTGTAGTAGCCTCATTTGGTCATGTGAATATTCTCACAAAATTTGGGATCAAGGAGAGAAAGTTGGTAGTACAAAGTTGTTCAAATTTGATTCTGGTCAGAGAGGGTTTTGGGGCATTTTGGTGAGCCAAAATGACCTTGATTGATATGAGGCTTTGCAAGGTGATCACAATATGCATTTGTGACTTGCTGGATTTTCCCTGGATTTTTTATGAAAATATTTCCTGTAGAAATATTTCAAATCCTTGAAATGGGCATAAATGATTTTGGGAGGTGTCGGTGTCAAAACCAGCGGATCTCAGGTAGGGGGTCCCGAACTGTGCGTCAAGGCTGGATGGTAACAGGAGACAAGGGACACGATGTTTTTTACCCAGGTTCAGGCCCTCTCGATGGAGGTAATACCCTACTCCTGCTTGATTAATATTGATGATATGGGTAGTACAAGAGTAGATCTACCACGAGATCCAGGAGGCTAAACCCTAGAAGCTAGCCTATGGTATGATTGTTGTGTATGGAGTTGATTGCCTACGGACTACAACCCTCCGGTTTATATAGACACCGGATAGGGTTAGGGTTACATAAAGTCGGTTACAATGGTAGGAGATCTTGAATATCCGCATCGCCAAGCTTGCCTTCCATGCCAAGGAAAGTCCCATCCGGGCACGGGATGAAGTCTTCAATCTTGTATCTTCATAGTCCAGGAGTCCGGCTGAAGGTATAGCCCGGCTACCCGAACACCCCCTAATCCAGGACTCCCTTAGTAGCCCCTGAACCAGGCTTCAATGACGACAAGTTCGGCGCGCAAATTGTCTTCGGCATTGCAAGGCGGGTTCCTCCTCCAAGTCCTTCGTAGAAGATTGTAAACACCAAGAGTAGTGTCCGGCTCTGCAAAATAAGTTTCCACATATTGCCATAGAGAGAATAATATTGACACAAATCAAATCTGCCGACGTATTCCGCAGTGCGTCATCACACTACGGCCAAGTCCTTTACTCGAATCATTTTTACTTTTCCACCTCAGCATGTTTTGCGAGGCGGTTTCCTTTGCACGTCTTGTCAAAGCAGAGATCGTGTACCCCCTTTACGGGATTCTCATCAATACGGACGTGGGTAACCCAACCGCGCCATTTATCACGGCGCTTGGGAGGCAAGCGAGTTTTACTAGGCTGGTGGGGACGCACAACCGCATCCGCCCATATAAGGGGATAAGGATCCACCCTTTTACCTACGCCTTCTTCCTCTTTTGCCTATCCATCTCCTGCGCACTCGAGCTCCAGCGCCCAAGCCCGCACTTCCCACCTCAACCTTCTCCAGCAATGTCCGGAGCAGGAGGCAAGTGGATGGTCTCCTTCGTCACGGAGGGCCATGTCAAAAAGCTAAGGACGGCCGGATACTTGTCCAAAGACATTGCGCACCGGCTTCTCGAGGAGGGGCAGCTTCTCCCCACCCCAAGGCCCCATGAGAGGGTAGTATTCCTTCCCCACTTCCTCCGCGGACTGGGTTTTCCACTCCACCCATTTGTCCGAGGGCTCATGTTTTACTATGGCCTGGATTTCCACGATCTGGCCCCGAACTTCGTCCTCAACATCTCGGCGTTTATCGTCGTGTGCGAGGCCTTCCTCCGCATCCGCCCCCATTTCGGCCTCTGGCTCAAGACCTTCAACGTCAAACCCAAGGTGGTGCGCGGCAGCCAGGCGAAATGCGGAGGTGCCATGGCGGGCAAGATGGCCAACGTCCTATGGCTCGAGGGCTCCTTCGTGGAGACCCTGAAGGGGTGGCAATCGTGGTGGTTTTACATCACCGAGCCGCGCGATCCGAAATGGATCGCAACCGCCGAGTTCCGATCCGGACCCCCCACGCGGCTTATGTCCTAGAAAGAGATGGGCCTGTCGTGGGGCGACGAAAAAGAGGTGACCGGACTGCAGACATGCATCCAGTCCCTGGTGAACAAGCCGATCAAGCTCGTCAATGTAGTCCAGGTTATGCTCGTCCGCCGGATCCTCCCGTGTCAACAACGGGGCTTTAATCTGTGGGAGTTCAACCCGGCGGCGCAGCACCAAACCCTTAACAGGCTCTTCGACACGACGTATGAAGACGTCTGGAAGGTGCTAACTAAAGGCACCGAGGCTCCCACATCCGCTTCCGAGGACCGCGGATACAGCTCGCAGCGTCACGCTAGCGAGGTAAGCTATTTCCACCTTTTACAGGATGTTAAGTTTTTCATAGTTTGACTCTATGCGGGATCTAAGCTCCCTTACCTTTAACAGGCTTGGCGGGCGAAGTCCGGATCGATTAACTGTCCGGCTCCCTTGCCCGAAGACCCACCCCCCGCTCTACTAGCGAAGCTGCTGGTTCCGGCACCTTATGTGGTGCCGGAGAAGAAGGCCAAGAAGAAGAAGGCCACGGGGACTCGAAAGAGTTCCCGACATATGGTGGTGTCGGACTCGTCGTCTGACGAGTCCGAGACGCACCCCCCCCCCGTGAAGACGAGGAGGAGGAAGAAGAAACCTCTCCCCCCCAGCGGGGGGAGGAGAGAAGAGGAAGGCCGCCCCAACGGGGGAGGCCGAGGGGTCTAGGAAAAGGAAGACCCCTCCGTCGGACTACGCCCCCAACGCCGAAGAGGGCAAAGAGGAGTGGACAAACAGGGCCAAGCGTCCAGTGAAATCGTAAGTTCGGATATCAGAATAACTCATGATGTTCCTTTGTTGCACAACTTTCCCTAATGTCGAACATAATTATGCAGCCCGCCCCGGGCCGAACTCAACGAGTCGTCGAGCGGCTCCCTGGATTCATCGGACGTGAACTCAGTTCCGCCCGCTGTCTCCCCCTGCACTGCGGACGACGCCAAAGTGGCATCACAACGAGCTCCGGGGCAGGAGGAGGTGGTCCTAGAGGAGCCGCAGGGCGACCTCCCGGACCCCAGGAGTAAAGGGGACAAGACCCCCCACGGCTCCAAGTCCGGCTTTGTGCCGGACACCGCGCTGGAATCTTCAACAGTTCCGGACTGTGGTAGGCGAACTCCTTCCAAGAGGAGCAAGCCTTTTGAGCCGGCGGCCTCCGTCCAACCGGAGGTGCCGGACAATCTGCTCGAGGTGCTTGACGGCGCCTCCATCAACGAGGAGCACCGTACTATTATGAGTACGGTGATCCAGAAGGTTCAGTCCGCCAAGAGCGGACTGAGTGAAGCTTGCGCTAGCCTCCTAACGGGCTTCGAGGTAAGTAAAAATATGTAAAAATATAACCGCATAGATAGTAGCCCCTGACGCTCTGTTTGGCGTTCGGAAAGAAAAGCCTAATAGAGGATCTAGTAAATTTCGCAGGAGTCTAACAATAAAGAGTCAATATGCGTGTGCAGGCTTCGCTGCTATCCACCGCCGCACTGACTGCGGAGGTGGGTGTCCTGAAACAGGACCTCAAGCGGACCGAGCAAGAGCTCGGCCTTGCCAAGCGGCAGCTCGAGGAAAAAGAAGGTAGGAAATACCTTACAGAAAAAGTGCCTATAGAGAGGCGTGATTGCAAAAAATAATAGGATTGCACTGCTTATTATAGGGGCCACGACTGAGGTGGCGACCCTCAAGCAGGCGCTGTCCGAGGCCGAAAAGAAAACGGCCATGGAGCGCACCGAGCGAGAGAAACTTGGGGCTCAGGTCGGCGAGGGGCAGCAAGAGCTTCAGGCTCTCATGAAAAAACATGAGAGTTTGGAGCTTGAGTCAAAGACCCAAGCGTCCGAGCTCGCGGCGGCCCTTGAGACTGCCAAGTCTACCAAGGCCGAAGCCCAAAAGGCCCTCCAAGAGTTGGAGGAGATTAAGAAGATAGCAGCGGGTAAGGCATTCTTTATGCAAAGCAGAAATATAAAAGTAAACTACTTGTTACTTACCCGAATCCGGAGTTCTCCAGGGGCATTCGCAGATCTTCCCCGCAGCATATCCGATGCCGCCGCATTCTACCGAGTTGAAGAGGGAAGCTCGACGGAGAAGGTGTTCTGGTCTCAGTATGCTGAGGCCGGACACCCTGTGCCCTTGAGCGACCAGCTAAAACAGCTGGTCGAGCTCCACAAGGTGGCCGAACAGGCCATGAAGGGCTTCATAGTTCAGCTGTGGCCCGGAGAGGCCCTGCCTGGGAGCTACTTCGGGCTGGTGCAGCGGCTGGTGGAGGCCTGTCCAAGGCTCGAGGTCATCAAGCGCTCCGTCTGCATCGAAGGTGCCCGTCGGGCCCTTGCCCGTGCAAAGGTGAACTGGGGTAAGCTGGACGGTGAGAAGCTTGTGAAGGACGGGCCGCCGCCGGGGAAGGAGCATCGCAAGCCCGAGAACTATTACAAGGATGTTCTTGCGGGTGCCCGCCTTGTGGCGGATGAATGTACCAAGGATGTAATTTTTGAATAAACTCGCTCGTTTTTATCCTGTGCGCTGAAAACTTGTTCATAGGCGCTTAAGCAATGCTTGTTGAATTTAAAATATTATTTTCTATGCGGCCGTTTATCAAAAAATTGAGAGATGGCCAGTCGTCGGCTTCTGCCCCCATGCCACTAGTGCTGGGGTGTTCGGGATAAACCTGAGCGCTCTTTTTCCCATAGTTGGGTCCTTCGAGGGAGGTGCTCAGCACAACGAACCAGGCAATCGGACTATAATGCTTGAACACTCTCACTTAGCCATAGAACTTTATAATTTTAAATTTCGGCGAAGCCCCTAGTTCGGAAGACCGAGTTCGGGGCGCTATCCACGCCTTGGCCGGACAAATCCGGCTCCTCGCTCAAAGCGGCATAAGTCTTTAGGGACTCGAAAAAACCTCTTGAACAGCGACCGGTCTCTCGCCTCATCATGACAGTCAGTTTTAGCTTTCTCCACTGAGGTGCTTAACCCAGCTCAACCGGGGCACAATCGCAGTGGTTCTCCTAGTGCTACCTTAGCCGATATAGTGGAACGTAAGGCACAAAAACATAGGAGCCGGGCAAACCCAACTATTGACCCAAATCATGATTCAGAGCCGATGCATATAGTGCTATAAGTTCGGGGTGCCGCACTTGTGAAAGTGTACGGACTTCTCACACCATATTAAAGGGTACTGAAGCCCCTGGCGTACTTGCCGTACCACAGTGTACGGGTGCAACATGTCATTAATGAACATATTTAAAAGAGAGTAATGCAGAAAATAGACAAAAGCTATGCATTGTTTATATAAAGGCTATTTATCAAAGCCGAACGATACAAATAGTGCGGTAAGCAAAAGATATTGGACTATTCAGTATGTCCTGACCGGGGGCAGGCCGCGGAATTGTATTTAAAACAGGTATACCGCTCATAACAGAGACCACCTGGGAGTTCCATAGTGCGGCATGGCTTGTCTGCCTCCCTGGATCTTGCATCTTTTGTGCGGCAGTCGAATTGCTGAACAGGTCATCCGAAGTATGGAGTCCTGAAGGTAAGAAAAATTTAAAAAGAGAATCCGGCAGCCCCTAGTACGTTTTAAGCCGTATTCTGGGCGTGCCTTTATTGTGCCCATTCCCCTGTGCCCATGGTATTTCAAGGGCGTAGTTATGTACGCGAGGTACTGGTTTCGCTATGTCGCGATAGCTGGGGTTGGGGCCGCATTGCTACGCTTGCTCAGAGTGTGCCAGGCGGTCCTGCTGTGGGTTACTCCGGGCGCACTTGGCAGTGTCTGGCTTTTTAATGGCCGGACTGGAGAATTGCCTGAGAAGGCTACTTCGTACCTCCGCTGCGAGAGCCGCCATATGCTCCTCCGTACGGAGGGAGCGTTCGGTGTTTCCGTTGACCGTAATTACTCCTCGAGGGCCTGGCATCTTAAGCTTGAGATATGTGTAGTGCGGCACCGCATTGAACTTTGCAAATGCGGTTCGTCCGAGCAGGCCGTGATAGCCACTGCGAAACGGGACTATATCGAAGATTAACTCTTCGCTTCGCAAATTGTCCGGGGATCCGAAGACCACGTCAAGTGTTACTGAGCCTGTACAGTTGGCTTCTACACCTGGTATAACGCCTTTAAAGGTCGTTCTTGTGGGCTTAATCCTTGAGGGATTTATGCCCATTTTCCGCACTGTATCCTAATAAAGCAGGTTCAGGCTACTGCCGCCGTCCATGAGGACTCTTGTGAGATGAAATCCGTCGATGATTGGGTCGAGAACCAATGCGGCGAAGCCGCCATGACGGATGCTAGTGGGATGGTCCCTTCGATCAAAAGTGATCGGGCAGGAGGACCATGGGTTGAACTTTGGGGCGACTGGCTCTATCGCGTATATGTCCCGTAGCGCACGCTTCCGCTCCCGCTTGGGAATGTGGGTTGCGTATATCATGTTCACCGTCCTCACTTGTGGGGAAAGCCCTTCTGTCCATTGTTGTTCGGCGGCTTGGGCTCCTCGTCGTCGCTGTGCAGCCCCTTGTCTCTATTTTCGGCCCTTAACTTGCCTGCCTGCTTGAAGACCCAACAATCCCTGTTAGTGTGATTGGCTGGCCTTTCGGGGGTGCCATGTATCTGGCACAAGCGATCGAGTATTCGGTCCAAACTGGACGGGCCCTGCGTATTCTTTTTGAATGGCTTTTTCCACTGACCAGATTTATAGCCTTTGAATCCGGCATTGAGTGCCGTGTCTTCATTGCTGTCGCTGTTAACACGGCGTTTTTGCTTATTCTGACGTGTCCTGCCACTTTTGTCCTTGGTATCCGAATTACCAGGGTTCTTTGATAAGTTGTTACTGCGAGCTAGCCAACTGTCTTCTCCCGCGCAAAAGCGGGTCATGAGTGTCATGAGGGCTGCCATGGATTTCGGCTTTTCCTGTCCCAGGTGCCGGGCAAGCCACTCGTCGCGGATGTTATGCTTGAAGGCTTCTAGGGCCTCTGCATCCGGACAGTCGACTATTTGGTTTTTCTTTGTTAGGAACCGTGTCCAGAATTGTCTCGCCGATTCCTCTGGCTGCTGAATTATGTGGCTTAAGTTGTCGGCATCCGACGGTCGCACGTAAGTGCCCTGGAAGTTGTCGAGGTCCTCCCAAGAACCGATTGAGTCTGCTGGCAAGCTGTTAAGCCAATGCCGGGCCGGTCCTTTAAGTTTGAGCGGGAGTTATTTGATGGCATGTAGATCATCGCCGCGTGCCATGTGGATGTGAAGGAGATAATCCTCGATCCATACCGCCGGGTCTGTTGTGCCATCGTATGATTCGATGTTTACGGGTTTGAAACCCTCTGGGATTTTATGATCCATTACTTCATTCGTGAAGCATAGCGGGTGTGCGGCGCCTCTGTACTGGGCTATATCACGACGTAGCTTGGAAGCGCTACGTCTGTTGTGTTCGGCCCGACCGGATTTGTTGTATCCGGAGTGAAGATCATTGTCACATGCCGTAGGGCGCCTGCACGATCCGTAGATCGATCTTGTTTGTCTTGCCTTATCCTCCAGTATGTCTCGCAGGTCGGGCGCATTTTCCCATGCCTTAGTTGAGCGGCGTCGGGGCATGGCTTGGGTGGAGGGCCGAGGGGCCTCTCTGTCGTGGCCGCGAGGTGGCCGGTCTGCCATGTCATGCGCTGGTGATGTTGGCGCTTCCTCCTCTGATCGGGGTAGCGACCTGTGCTTCAGGTAACTCTTGGAGGGGTGTTCGAGTTCATACTCTTCGGCCGTAAGGACTTCAGTCCATCTGTCAGCTAGCAAATCTTGGGCAGCTTTAAGCTGTTGCTGCTTTTTCTTGAGGCTGCTTGCCGTGGCTAAAAGCCTGCGTTTAAAACGCTCTTGTTTGGCGGGGTCTGATGGTATGACGAATTTGTCGTCATCGAGGCTTGCCTCGTCTTCGGAGGGAGGCGTATAGTTATCATCCTCGACCTCTCGGTCTGCCGCTCTCTCATGAGGCCTGGCTTCTCCATCTTCCTGTGCCGAATCTTGCTGAGGTGGGTGTTCTTCGGCGTTATCCGGGGTAGTATTATCTCCCGTGCCAGAATCACCGTTTTTGCTTTGGAGGGATTTAGAGCGGCGCCGCTGACGCCGGCGCTTCGGCTGTTTCTTGGGGGCGTCATCCCCCACTGTTCCATCGCCATATCCATCTTTGGAGTATCCACCATATATATGTCATATGATGAGGTGGCCTTCCAGCGCCCTACAGGTGCTGGTTCCTGTTCGTCTCCTACATCGTCGTCCATGCCGTCGATGTCTTCGGAGCTGAAGTCGAGCATGTCGGTTAGATCGTCGACAGTGGCTACAAAGTGGGTGGTGGGTGGGCTTTGAATTTCCTTATCGTCCGTATCCCACCCTCGCTGACTGTAGTCCGGCCAGGGCTCTCCTGATAAAGAGAGAGACTTAAGAGAGTTCAGGATGTCGCCAAAAGGCGAATGCTGAAAGATGTCTGCGGCGGTGAACTCCATTAACGGCGCCCAATCGGATTCAATTGGCAGGGGCGCGGGGGGTTCGGAGTCCGGGGAGGAGTCCGGATCCTCGGAGTCACGGGCCATGCGGAGTGCGGGGCTGGAGTTCGGCTCGATTGCCTCTGAGATCGCAGCCCCTGAGGCAGCGTCTAACCGTTGATCCTCGATCGGCGCAGTATGCTCCGAATCAATGGTCGAAACCGATGCGTATGGGGCCTCCAAGGCGCTGTTCGGCGGCAGAGCTATATCATGCCCATCGAGACAGTGCGGCGCGCTAGGCTGTGGCTCGAATCCGTCGAAGATCAAGTCCCCGTGGATGTCAGCCGTGTAGTTTAGGCTTCCAAACCTGACCTGATGGCCAGGGGCGTAGCTTTCGATCTGCTCCAGGTGGCCAAGTGAATTGGCCTGCAGAGCGAAGCCGCCGAAGAAGAAAATCTGTCTGGGGAGAAAAGTCTCACCCTGGACTGTATCGTTGTTGATGATCAAAGGCGCCATCGGGCCTAAAGGCAACGACACAGATGAACTCTCAATGAAAGCACCAATGTCGGTGTCAAAACCGGCGGATCTCGGGTAGGGGGTCCCGAACTGTGCGTCAAGGCCGGATGGTAACAGGAGACAAGGGACACGATGTTTTTACCCAGGTTCGGGCCCTCTCGATGGAGGTAATACCCTACTCCTTCTTGATTAATATTGATGATATGGGTAGTACAAGAGTAGATCTACCACGAGATCCAGGATGCTAAACCCTAGAAGCTAGCCTATGGTATGATTGTTGTGTATGGAGTTGATTGCCTATGGACTACAACCCTCCGGTTTATATAGACACCAGATAGGGTTAGGGTTACATAAAGTCGGTTACAATGGTAGGAGATCTTGAATATCCGCATCGCCAAGCTTGCCTTCCACGCCAAGGAAAGTCCCATACGGACACGGGACGAAGTCTTCAATCTTGTATCTTCATAGTCCAGGAGTCCGGCTGAAGGTATAGCCCGGCTACCCGAACACCCCCTAATCCAGGACTCCCTCAGGAGGTTTTGTCCAATATTTTGAACATGACCATGTGTTGAAACTCTTATATGTGGAAAATATATGTCCACTGAGTTTCCCTGATTTTTGTCAAATATTTTTGAAACAATAAAATATTTTTTCCCTATTAAAGATCATTTCTGGCCTTAAGAAAAAGCTTTTAAACAAAATAGGAAAATAACTTTTAAAATTATATTTTTTTGGTTTATGGGAGTCCTATATCTAATAGGATTCAAATATACCTTTTTGAAAGATTTTTCACACCCCAAATCAAGTACCTCCAGTGCAAACCTCAATTCAGGGGGTTTAGAAAATACTTTTTGGCCAAATTATTTTTGTAAGAAATTACTATATTTCTCTATACACATGGCATGATCATTGGGCAGAAGCTTGGGGCAAGGAGATGAGGTATAGAAGGTGAAGTTGTGTTGACTTTAAAGAGCACTTGAAAAACACAAAGAGAAAACCAACTCAAAAATAAAAGCCAAATAATGCAAAAGTTTTTGTCAAACAACACTTTATCATGATTTATTAGCTTAAGTGTTGTGGCATGAAAATCAGGGTGTGACAACAACAAATATGCCATTGTAGGGGCAAAGAACATAATGCATCACATGCATAAAAGTGTCGGGTGCTTCGGATAAGCCCATAGGCATAACTAGCCTTTCATACAAACCAAATTTGGTTTTCAAAGCGGTTTCCATTCATCACCTTCTTGAATGTGTATTTCATAATAGCCACTTTTAAGATCAATTGGAGAGAAAATTGTGGCTCCGCTAACTCATCTAGCATATCATCAAGGCACGGAATGGGGTAGCGATGACGAATGGTGATTGCATTAATGGGGCGACAATCGGAACACATGTGAAAACTACCATCTTTCTTAGGCACAAGAATTACCGGAACAACACAAGGACTTAACTTTCATGTACATGCCCATTGTCAATGAGTTTTTGTACTTGCCTTTGGATTTCTTTTGCCTTGTCCGGGTTGACGGGGTATGGTGCCTTGTTTGGTAGGGGTGCGCCGGGGATGAGGTCGACTCGATGTTTGATGCCTCATCGTGGAGGTAGTCCTGCAGGTAGCTCATCGGGGAAAACGTCCTTGAATTCCTGCAGTAGAGAAGATAACTCTAAAGATAGATGGCGAGAGGTGTTAGTCCTTGCCACTTCATCTTTGCACAATAGGACATAGTAGGTGACACAACATGGGTTCTCACAAACTTCTCTCATCTCTCTTTTGGTAGCTAGAAGCACTAAGTTTTTCTTGTCGCTCATCGTGGAGGCACTCATCTTTGGCTTGTGGTGTTCACTCTCTTTTTGGTGGCTCACTCTCTCACTATTCTCTCCATGATTGGTGGTTGCTTGCTTGTCGGCAATCACTTGATTTGATGACATAGGTAGTATCACATACTCCTTTCCATTCGTCTTAAAGCTATAGTGATTGCTTCTCCCATTGTGGATGACGCTGCGGTCCAATTGCCAGACTTGAGCGGTGTGCTCCACTTGGATGGTGTCAGAGTTGCTATGCCATTGGACCTTGTAGGGATGAGGATGCTTCATCTTGACCAATTGTAGCTTGGAACATAGCTCTTCACTTGCCAATTTGTGGCAAGTTCCTCCGTCGATTATGACCTTGACGGAACATCAATTGATGCCCGCTTTGGTATGGAAGATGTGGCAACGTTGGTCTTCCTCTTGATGGTGTTGAAGTGTCAAGACCTTGGAGACAACGAGAGTGGGGGTCGAATCATTGTCAAAAAAGACTTGGTCATCTTCATCTTCATTCACTTGCCGATGCATGGCCACATGCTCGAGGTCTTCCATTTGTTCCTCACTCATCGAGTCATATAGGTGTCGTCATTGTTGGGAATCATGGTCCATCTGGTGGGACATTGGTAATTCTTGTGGCCTCATCCTTGGCAAGTAAGAAACTTGGTGGAACTTGTCTTGTCGGTCTCATCCAGTGGAGTTGTAGATGATGAAGTTCTCAGCTTGAAGTTGCTTGTAGTAAGTGGACGACTTGAAGATGTCGAAGTTTTCTTGAAACTTGACTTGTTGCCATTGCTTCTAGAAGGCTTGGTTCTCAGATTCAGAGCTCTGCAGACCCAAGAAGGTTCAAACTCTGGGGCATGAATGAAGGATCCTGCTTCGCAACGGTGCAATCTCGCCATACCCATGTCCTGATCTCGCCAAGTGCGCTGGTTCATGAGGAAGGAATGAACTCAGAGATTTACCCAGGTTCGGGCCACCATGCGGTGTAAAACCCTACTCCTTCTTTTAGTTGATTGGCCTCACGAGAAGGTAGAGGATGAACTAGTACAGTGGATGAGCAGCCACGTGAGGGCTCGGGTGGTGAGGATGAACTCGACCAAGGTCGGATCCTTTCTAAGGTGATGGCTAGCCCATATTTATAGTGGTCTTGGTCCTCTTCCCTCGTAGCTTAGGCGGGAAGGGATTCCACAATGGCCAATTTTGAAAGGGGACAAGGAGTACATCTTATCCTGATGAATGGTGGTCTTCGCCTGCAAAGCTTCTAGCCATGATGCAGCGGTGGGCTCGGTGATGACGTCCGCCCTGTCGAGCCAGCGATCTTGGACTTGTTGCACCGGAATGGAAAGCTTTGGGGACTTCCTTGGGAAGCTGCGCCTGCCGTTGCTCCCTTAGCACCAAAGAGGAAACTGTCCCCTCTGCGCCCGCTGGCGCCCGCCTGGCCTTGGTCGTCATGGCTCACATCATCACAGCCTCATGATGTGGGAGGCTTGCATAGAGTTCTTCGTCCCTCGGGAGGCACGCTCATGGAGCTGCTCCTCTAGAGGTCTTGGCGTCGTTCTCCATGCGAGGCTGGGTGCCCTTGCGAGGGTCTTGTCTTCGGGGTCTTGCAACTGGGTCATACCATGCCTTCGATGAGCCCGTATGCTGGGCCGCATGCATGCAAGTCTAGGTACCCCCGATCCTAGAACGCCGACAGTAGCCCTCAGGCCCAAGGCGCGCTAGAGCAGGCTTCAAGGCGAAGCCAAGGGGCAAGGACAAACCAGCATGGCCCCCAATCACCTGCCGGCCAGGCTCAGCGTGTGGCGCATGACGGGGCGCGGGCGCCTCCACTTTCCCACGTTGCCTCGGCAATTGCCCAGGCTGACAAAAGACCGACACATACCACAGGGCCATCAATGCTCACCCTCGCCTTCCTCCTGATCCCATCCTCTAGCCGAAAGCTTCTCCAGATCCAATCGCAACTCCGCCCCCTTCCTTCTCCTTCTCCAACACTGGCGACCCTGCAAATGGTGCCGAGGAAGTCGAAGCCCGCGATCGAGGCTGCGACCTCCTCCTCTCCTTCGCCAGCACTCGACACGTCCTCCATCACCGAGGAGGGGCACATTGGCCCCGTGCCTCCACAGGCGGTGAGTGAAGGCTATGAATGGGGCGAGACCTTGATCTGGGCCGGCTCCGCGGAGCAGAGAACTTTCACGTGGATGGTCTATCCCTTCTTCCTCCATAGCATCTTCGCGGGGTTCATCCCGCCCTTCTCGGTGTTCTTCTGCGTCGTCCTTGACCACTAAGGAATCCATGCCCTCCATCTTCAGCCCAACTCCATCCTCCTCCTGTCCATCTTCACCTTCTATTGCGAGGCCTTCCTGGGCGTGAGGCCCTCCGTGGCGCTCTTCTGTCATTTTTCTGCTTGCGGTTGCATGACAGGGCGCAGCGCTCTACTTGGGCTCCCTTCATCGCGATCCATAAGGGGAATGTGCTCTTGAAGGCCGGGAAGAAGGTGGAGGGCTTACGGAACCGCTGGGTCTTCCTAGACACCAAGGGTCTCAACCCGTGCCTAGAACTGCCGACAACACTGCCCAAGCGGCTCCAGAGGTGGGGCTCTACAAAGCTCAACAACCCCCGGACGGAGCTATTCTTGAAGAGGATATCCCCGGATATGGAGGCCAAGCAGTTGATGGGGGGAATGATCGTGAATGTGCTCTTGAAGGCCCCTGTGTGAATTCCAGGATGCGAGGGATGAAATAAGGCTTCGCCCTGCCAGCCTAACGAGCGAGGAGCTGGACATGGCCCTGGCCGCCCTGCTCAATGGCGATCCAAGGGACCTCCCCATGGCCTACGCCCCATTGTACCGCCGTGACGACGGGGGGATCTGGTTGCCGCCATGCCCGCCTTCAACGAGCTGGGGCTCATGCCGTCCGAGCACCCCAACTCCCCCATGTCGGTGTCCTCTGGTGATAGCGGCAGTGAAGAGGACTCGGATGAGACTGAGGACGACGACCGGGAGGAAGCGTCCACCCGTCATAGAGCGAGCTCCACCGCAATCTTGAAGACGATGATGACTCCGATGAGCCCCCGGCCACGGACTCCCAGTGCTCCACTAGGGTCCTCAGGCGGTCAAGGCCTGCTCCCCGGACCACGAAAGCGTCCGGCCAGGCGGCCTCAGGAAAAGGTGTGGCTGCGCTCCCTCCGGAGGGATCCCCACGCTCCAGCGCGGTGGTCAGTCGACGTGCCAATGTTGCCTCCTCTTCAGGCCCTCCCACTTGCGAAATACGGCCCCTTGATGAGGCCCGGGGCCTTGGATGAAGCCTACGTCGTGCTCCGCCAGATCGGGGCTGACCTCCAAGACGCCGACAGGTGCCTCGCGAGGGAGCGCCTGGGGCTTGTTTCGGGGTGGCTCCAGGCCTACACAGCCACCAGGACGGCCTGGGGCCGGGCCGAAGCTACCGCCGTGGAAAGTAGGAAGGAGGCCGCCGATGCCAAGGTGGCTCATGATATGGCGCTGACTGAGGCACCCTTTGTCGTGAAGTGTTTTGGCAAGGCAAAGGCCAAGCTGAAGTCCCTTCAGGAGGAGCAGGCTGCACACGCATAGCGGCTCCACCAGCGGGAGGAGGACCTCAAGGCCCGCGAGGTGGAGCTCGCCGATCATGACTCAGTGCTGTCCCAGGTGACTGTTGATCAGGGTGCGGAACGCGGGCGTCTGACCAAGCTGAAGGAGGAGGTGGTCAAAGCCTAGGCGACCCACACCTAGCGCGTCTGTGAGGCGGCAGCCCAGCTGGATGCCAGGGAGAAGACCCTTATCGACGCCGAGAAGAAGGCGGCCGGGGAGCATGACGCCTTCCCCTCCCTCAAGCTCAGGGCTCGCCAGGGGTTCCAGTTGATCTGCAGGGGAGGTTTCAAGGATTCGCTCGTCCTCCCCCCCGAAGGTGCCTACGCAGGGTCTCCTCTAGGCTTGTCAAAGAACTCGAAGGTGCCGCCACCAAGGTGAACTCCTTCCTGGAAGATGGTGCGGAGCATCCTATGGTCATCCCCATGGACCTACCATCGTCTCACCAAGAGCCAAGAGGACCCATGACACGAGCACGAGCTAGAGCTCTCAAGAATGAGGTGACTTCCTTCCTTAGTGATATCACGTATGACCCACTTGAGACATGGCTACTACCTCAAAGAGAGATGTTTGGTATGCTTAGGTACCAAGGAACCGGCCAAAAGGAGCTACGGTGCAAGATGGACATCAAGAGCATAAAAAGGATCCGCACCCTCCAGGACGAGCGGCACTACCGCCAGCGAGCGGTACTACCGCTGAAACCCTCCAAGCGGTACTACCGCCGGGCTCCTGCTCCCACTACAAAAAAATACACTTCCGTGATGATACGTGTTTGTCACAGTCGGTCACGTTTTCTGTCATGCATATACATCCATGACAAATTTATGACAGAATCAAGATAGTCATACCTATGCTATCGTAGAAGTGTTCCATGACATTACCAAAATTATCATCACGGAAGTGTCCACTTCCATGACGATAGATCGCGCGTCATAGAAGTGCTTTCGTCAAGGGTGACCGATACGTGGCATCCACCGTAACGGAATGCCGTTAAGCTATCGGGTCCAGTTTTGGATCCGATAACCCATTAACAGCCCCAACCAATGGGGATTTTCCACGTGTAAAATCATCATTGGCTGGAGGAAACACGTGTCGGCTCACCACTGGGACAGATGTCATCCACTAATTGGACCCAAAGTGCCTATGATACGTCGACACGTGGCACGTCCCAACAGAGGCCCATTCCTGTGAAAAGGCCTGCCCGCTTGACTTAGTCAAAAGGTGGTGGGCCGGCCCACGGCAAGCCTGTTAACGGCCTGTTCGCATATAGCCCATTTATAGGCCGCTAACCCAGGGCCCATTTACGGCCTATCTGAATTAGGCCTAGTCTGGGCCGTCCAAAATAATTCCAGCCCGTTTTAACTTCCGGCCCATGTATGGCCCATGACATCTTTCGGCCCGTATGAGGCCCTTATTACTCTCAGCCCATTTAACGGCCCGTGGTAAAACTGGCCCGTAATGAATAGTGTATCACTTTATACCCATTAATGACACGTGGTGAAACTGGCCTGTAATGAATAGTGTATCACTTTATACCCATTAACGGCCCATTATTTTGTTGGGCCGTTTCTAGCCCATGTTATCTTTCGGCCTTCTCGGGGCCCATTTATTCTTGGGCTCATTTCCACATTCGTTTACGTACGACCCATTACTGTCATTTTCTGCTTGTGGGCCAAATTCATCCCATGGTTACAGTCGGCCCGTTTGTGGCCCGTTAATACGTTGGGCCGTTTTCATAGCGTCATCAAAATTCGGCCGATTAATGATGGCCCATTATGGTCGGCCCATGAACGGACGATTTCAACTCTAGACCATTTACGACCATGTTTGGCCAACCGATCATAAGTCCGTAGAAGGCCCATTGATGATACGGCCCATAGAAGGCCAATTGTGTCTATGACCCACATAAGGCCCATTATTTCTACGCCACGTAGAAGGCCCATTGTTTCTACGGCCCTTAGAAGGCCCATTGTTTCTACGGCCCGTAGGAGGCCCATGTTAACTACAGCCAGTGGGCATCAAAGTTCGCCACCAGTGAAAATATAGGGAACACCCTACACTATACAAAAATGGCTTGCTATTTTCTTCAGCCGGTGGCTGCACGTTAAGAACAAATTTTGTATCGCACAAAAACAAATTACAACTATAAAACAAAAGGAAGGTTGGCATATAAGTTAACAGTGTAGCAGATAAATGCACCAACCAGAAGTTCAGAAGCTCAGTTCATTTGACCTGACTGTTATGTTTTCATGCTGTATTGTCCAATGGAGCACCATAACCTTCGCCTTCAGTTCTCCTAGGTTCCTGAACAACATAGCAAATGCCTGATAGTCTGGTTTCAAAACCGATCTTGACAACATCAAACAATGTCTCTCCTTGTTTCACAAAGGGTCTCTGTTAGGGAATGGACTTCTGCCTGGAGCGCAGATACATCATTGTTTTGAGCTTGCATATCTTGATCATGAGGCAGTTTGGACGAGTTTGCCTTAACAACCAAGCCAGTATTACGCAGGAACGTGCTTTTGGCACTGTTAGTGGACAGGTACCGACCCAGTGCAGCAAGAGCTGACAGTGCGGTTATAGTTGCTTCGCCACCTTCAGAAGGTGGCGGTTCCACCATTTTTTCCATAGCTCATTGAAAAGTTGTGGTTTTACATTAGTAGTACCAGAACAGAAGATATTAAGGAGGCAGCAAAACCAAACAAAATAGCTTTGGTCTATATACAGAACTTATTCTGGTGAACCCATGTAAAATAATAGTTGTATTTTATTGCAAAGTACATAATAAAACCAGGTTCCAAACATATGACCATGTACCATCGCTAATGTATTGTCTATTTCTTCACATTGTATTGAGGGCTAAGGATAAAGAGACGAAGTTTATAATACGGTAAGCATAGTATGACATCATTCATATCACAAAACAACTGAGAACAGACAAACAAGTAATTGTAACGTTATGTGGGCAAGTCCAGCACGGAACTAGATTACAGGTCAAGATCAAAGGAACATCACTCCTCTCTTTTAAACCTTGTAAGGTGCAATGATACGCTAAGACAATTGTGTATACAATTGAAAAGAGTAATAGACATTGGCTGCAAACCATGTAGTTCAAGGCACAAGTCAGAGTAAGTAGTAGTTAAAAGGCATGAGGATTAAGGACTTACAACATCGGCTTTGACTGGTGTAGTCATGCCCTTCTTCTTGCTGGTGTGACAGTCCTTGAAGATTTTGACAGCATTTGGTTCAAGTACTTTTTGGTCCTTGCGGGCTTTCCTCTACATTTTGAACAAGTCAATATAGATATGATAATATGGTACAACAAAAAGAGTGAAACAGCAGCTAATTACAAGAGCCTCGCAGTGTGCAATATAGCTACGAGATCCTGTCATCTGTTGGAATTTCACTTTCGTACGGTTGGCCTTGTTCTTTGAATAGTTCACCTACAAGAAGATTGATTTGTGTGGCACATGCATAAATAGGACTTCAACATGTCATCTGATCACATATATATAATGTACCCGATACTTCGGATGGGACCAGTGTTTAACAAGGCCTCTCCAGTCTTCATCAGATATATTTTCCACTGGAGATGTTTGGGCAAGTTCACTGTTAGCCTTGCCTTCAAAGTGAGTTTTCCTCAAGTTATACCGATACTGTCGCAGAGTAGACTTGAAAACATGGGTGCAAGCTTGTCTGGTTGCATCATCTTGGCTATCCAACTTGAACCTCATATGTTGAAAATTATGGGAGTCTCATTATCAGCAACCTAGAAAGTATTGGACAGAGCAAGACGATATTACTAGTTTCCATACATAACCATACTTATAGATAAATGGTCAAGGAAGGTGTTGAACTGGGTTTCGTCTTTGTCATTCCTATACTGAATCTTTGTTGGGAGGATACATACATGACACCTAACAGCAACCGCTGCCTTTGATACTAACTTGGCTGACTCTGTAGCATCACGTGGCCTTTTTAAACCTGCCTCAAAATGGATCTCCATTCTTCCTCCTCTAGATTTAGTTAACCTATCGAGCATTATCCCCGATGTTTGTTTCCTCTTGCGCCTTGGTGCTAGTCCAACAACAAACACAGGAAGTGTTAGTGTACATCAAACTGTGAGACTACATATAAAGAAGCATGCAACTGTAACTTGACTCCAGCAACTACCTTCTTGCTGTTGAAGCTCACAAAGTTCATATGATGTTGCCAACTCATCTTGTGTCAAGAGTGCTTCGGAAGTAGTGTCAGGTGGCAAGGGAGCTTAGGAACATGCTGCTAGCTGAGTTGATGAACGAGTAAATCGTGTAGCTGGTGGTACTGCGGAAGGTGTTGTAACAACTAGGGTTTTCTCTACTTGTTTGGTGGCAGCTATTTGTTTCTGTTTGACTTGTTCTGCAGCTCGTGTAGCATGGGACACCCTGTCGGTACAATTTTCCGGTGGACTTTGACCTTCTATTGCACCATCAGTACCAGCAGAATCTGCAGGATTGTTCTGCTTCCCTTTCCCTGTCGTTCTGTCTTGCTTCCTCTTTCTCTATGCCATGTTAAGTCAAGCCGACAAGAAAAACGAATAAGAATTTAGTTCTTCGGAACAAATGTACTTTGATGTAAGAACATGGTGTGATAGACAGATATTGTATGTTCTAGAAACAGGAACACGTGTCTTAGTCACAAGTATAATGTGTAAAGTAAGCCGATGAAATTCAACAAAATTAGAAGCAATACAAGCTAGACATCATACATAACATCCAACCACATATAATAGTGCCAAGTTAGAGGGAGCACCTGTGATGGTGCATTAGGTGAGACGTGCTCATCACCAACACAGCTATGTTGAGTGTCTATGCATGTGTTGTCTTGGAAATCATCTTGGGGGGATGGGGAGTAGAATCTGTAGAGGCCCTCCGTTTGGAAGGAGAACCTTCATCCACTGCCTTGCTAACTTCCTTCCGCTTTATTGATTTTGAATTGTCAACTAAAACCGACAAGAAAAAGCAATAAAATTCACTCTTCAGAACTCATTCGTGCATGATACTGACAATCACTACTTTGATGTAAGGTAAACACATGATTCCAGGATGGAATAATACGAAAAACAGGACGACATGGCATATTCACAACTGTTTGTGTAAACTAAGCAGAAACCATTTCACCAAATAAGAAGCAATGCAAGCTAGACACCACGTGAAAGATGCAACCAATATGACTCTGCCAAGTTAAAAGTGTCCCATCATAAATGGCATTTCAACAAATTAGAAGCAGCGCATGCTATAAATCATATCAAAGATGCAACTAATATCACACTACATATACTGAAGGTGTCTCGTCATATTGATTTATGCGGGATACAAAAAAACAATAGTTTTATGTGAGGACATGCTTAATAGACAGATGTACTATGTACTAAATATAGGAAGGCATGTCACATTAACAGGTATAATGTATAAGCTAAGCAGAATAGCACATGCAGTTTAACCAGATTGGAAGAATTACAATCTAGACACCATATGCAACATGCAACCACATATCACGCTGCCAAGTTAGAGCAAGCACCTGCGATGCTAGTGTAGGGGAAATGCGGTAATCAACTACAGAGCTAAGTTCACTATCTTCATCTAGCCTTGTTGTTTCTTGAGAATCATGTCGGGAGGCTGATGCTGCATTCTTTAAATAAGGAGTAATTCACTTGCCTGACTGCCTCATCATAAGTGATTGATGATGGATACAGAAGAACATTAGTTTGCTGTAAGAACATTGTTAATACACAGATGTACTAGTACGTACCAAAAACAGAAAGGCATGTCATATTCAAAGGTATAATGTGTAAGCTAAGTAGATGCAATTTAACCAAATTGGAAGCAATACAAGCTAGACATCCGGCTGGAGTGGTGGCCATGATCATCTAGGACCTGAGAGCCTGGTGGGAGGCGGGCTGCTTCGCCACCATCACAACTTTTTAGTTGGCTTCCAGGTGATGCCTCTCTTTGCTGGGCTTGTCACTGGCTCGGCCTATGCCCTGACTAGCTATTTGTCTTCTGGTGCTCACGGGATGGTGGTTCATGTAAAAAATATCTTTCCTTATCTTAATAAAGATCGACTTCGGCCTTTCGAATACACATATGACACCGCGAAGTTAAGGCAAGCACCTAGGATGGTGGTTCATTGTGAGTGAGGTCATCAACTCCAGAGCTATGTTTACCGTCTCCATCTGTTGACACTGTACCCTTTATAGCGTTGTAACGTGCCATGCTTACCCGTGTAGAAAGGTGGAGCAACTTCTCTCTTTTCTTTTCTGCTTCTCTCAAGGCAGACTCTGAAATACCCTTGCATAAAAACACAATAGTGAGAGTATGGGTGAAGTATGTGCAAAACTAGTGCACTGTAAAAGTAGCAGATACCAGGTGGCTGAAAAATAAATGACAGGAGACATATGATAGCTCTACAGCATTGCATGGCAAAAAAAATTAGATTCTACTCCATATGATTTTGTAATATATGAGCACAGGAAATGCAGGTACTCCTCCAGCACAGCACCACATGTGGTCATATCAAGATAATAGTCGACTGAAAATAAATAGGTCAGTCAATTTTTTAATGAACCGTCCGGTCTATAAGGAACGGGTATATGTCCTTCATATACCTCCCACCGCTCACTGTTGACGATCTTTCTCGAACCGCCAGCGACCATCGGCCCAGACCCCTGCCTTTGCCGCCCCACCCTCCCCTCGACCTCACACCACCGCCATGCTTGGCAGTGCCCCCAGGCCATCCCTTTAATCCCGGCCGACCTCCAGATCGGGCGCTAGTAGTTCTAGGCCCCACACACCCTTAAGATAAACACCGAGACGCTGCTTCCCCGGCGTAATAGGCGGACTAGAGCCTGTTACGCTGGGGAATGCTTCCGTTAATTGGGAATCAACTGACCAGGAATTGAAATTCAGGGGGGCGACGGAGCTCTAGCTAAGGTGAAATAGTATATGAGGAGAAACCTTGTGCATCACCAGTTACTAGGAACATCTAGTATCAAGAAGAAGCGGTCAACTAGTGTCTTCTGTGGGATGAATACTGTGCAAGCAGACACGTAAGATTTGCACGAATAAGGGAAGAGGAGTACCATTTTTGGTTGCCGGTGTGGTCGCCTCCACATGTCGCGCTGATCTTCTTCTTTTTGCCGGGGAAACTGATGTTCTGGAGGGTGCAGGCTTGGACGAACCCATGGCCAAATTGCTGACTGTGTTACTGTGGCCGTATGTCGGTGAAGGGGAAGCAGATCTGAGGCGGCGAAGGACGGCGTAGTAGGAACAACTCCGGTGCGGTGGAGGGTGGAGAAGTTGGAGCGGCAGCGGTGAGGCGCAGGACGGCGTGGTTGAACTGGCTCGGGTACGGACGGCTCGGCCTCGGCTTCAACTACTAGCCGTGGAGGGCGTTGCGATTGAGGTTGCGGTGGACGAAGACGTCGGGGTATCGGCTCCGGCGTGATGGAGGAGGGCGGCGGTTGATGGGTGGAATGGGGTGGCGGACGGAGGACACCGAGGTTTCGCGACTGGTGGAGAGGCAGTTTTTGCGCCCACGGAGTATGAATGGGGAATTGGATGGGTGGGCGTGGGGAGGGGAGAGAACCATGTTTCGATCTGGGACGCGCTTGTTTTTGGCTTTTTTGAATAGAAGATGGGACGCGCTTGTTTGAAATTTGCAGACCTTTGGACGTCGGGGGTAGGATGGTAATCCTAGGTGTCCCCTCTTAAATTTCGGACCTACTGCGGGTCGGGGGTAGGATGGTAATCCTAGGTGTCCCAAATAGTGGGCGGGAGCGATTTCGGTGGTGTGCATGTGTGCTTAGGGGACCATTGTGTATGAATGTTTTTCGGAGGCGGTTGCGTGGCGTCTAGATGAAGCTACAAACTTACCCTGGTTTAGACCTTTGGACGTCGGGCCATTAGGTTTCACGGGTCGGAGTTATTAGAAAAGTAATTTCCTTGTACTACCAAACATTGGTCTCACGCGGTTTCGGGCGAGTAGAGGCTCTTTTGGCTCTTCGTTCGAAATTTTGAAACACAAGCATTCACGTTTAGAGTACTCTTGAACATTGAGGATTGACCTAAATAGACAACGTTAACTTTGACCTTGTATGTTTGAAAACCTCATTAAACTATCCGCTTCTTTTTGAAATTTTGACACTTGAAAATCCTATAACTACGATTATTTTGGAATGGAGGAGCTAAATTAGAATCTATTTGGTACACGACTACATATGCTGTTATGTACAAAATCAGAGCAAATATTGTTTCCCCCATAATTTAGGTATGATTTACAAATGCCATGATATCAAATTCAAATAATTGAATGGACTTCATGTTGAATTCGAATTTTAAAACCACCTTAAATTGAATACAAATGTATGCTAGTTCATAGGTAGCTATTTATAATGTTCATTGTGTAACTTTCGTATGTATAATGTGCTTTACACACACAACATGAACTATACTCACGTTTATATTCGATTGCTAAAGCGATGCATTGTCTGGAGTTCAAAAAACTAACTATGTGGATCAATTGTGTCAAATAATAACATAGACATGCTCAAATTCAATAGAATCTAGATGTCTGATGGATCAATGACCGTTCCTTACGCGAATTGCAAATATCATGATCCCATCCTAATATTTGGATACAATTTATATCTTTAATCAATGTATACAACAGTCTTGTACGTGTAGTTTCACTCTCCATTGGTGGTCTCTCACACATGCTCACACACTCTCTCCCGAGGTGTCTTTCTCGCACACATGCTCTCGATATAACCCTCCCTCCCTCTCGTAACCATTTATGACTGTTTTCACCAACCTTTATCACAAGCACTCTTCCTCTGGCAAGCATACACATGCACAATCCCCATCGACCCTTTCTATATACATAGACCTGCCTACGTGTCTCCTGTATGTACATTATCTTTAGGCCTGTCTCTCACGCATTGTCTCACACCTCTCTTCCTAATCGACGAGTATGATTCTAGAAGAGCATTTTGTAGGATGCCCCTTAAAGTTAGGTTGGATGAATAGTAATATCAGAGATAAAGGGGTTACCTTAGTCCGAGAACCTAGGGTTACAAATCCTAGCCGGCTTTGTCAGTGGACATAGAGTCCTTCACAATTATGCTATCTTTGTCTTGTATGACTAGTCATCCATGGGTCTCCCTAAATGCGTCACGGGCCAACCAATGTGGCACAGGACGGACGAAGGGCCTCAGCTCGACCCACCTGACCTCACGCGGTGACACACCCTCTGCCCCCACATCTCGTTATCTTCTCACACCCACACATACTAACACAGACACCACACACAAAAAATATATTCTCCTGGTGCCTCTATCCACTCCACCCTTGCATATACAGACTCAAGGGAATTTCTCACCGTGACATCATATTCGTCTCTCTCTCTAGACCACTCTCATTTCTCGTGCTATCTCTCCCACACCCCCCTGTCGGCCCCTCTATCCATGCCTCTCTCGAATACGTAATACACACACATACCTCTCTAGGCCCTGCCAAATGCATCAACTACACATTCACACATGTTACATCACGTACCCCATTGATCTAAAAATCCCTCTCTCCATGTTTATTTCACATACAACATTCCTTTTGAATAAAGTGTGGCCAAAAAAATGTTTTAGAATTTCTACATATATACAACATTACAAAGTTATATGGAGGAGTATGAACGCTTGCATTGCATGGTGCCCACAAATGATATTTATTTCGCACTGTGAATTTGTATATTTTTATACTATATATAAAGTTAGTCATAATAAAGAGAAACGAAGAGCATCTCTCTCTCCATCGCATACGCCCCCCCTCTACGCCCCTTTCACGTACACACACAAACTATCTCCAGGTCCTCTAAAAGTAAGCCCCCAGCACATTCACACATGTTTCATCTTTCTCTCGCGATATATACAGTGACGATCATTGTATGTGAAGCGAAAGCACGATACGTACATTGGACTTCAGAATCCACTGATTACGGTCACCATTTACGTTCTGTGGTTATTATACAATCACAGGCTCACCGTACAACTCTGTATTTGCTCAATACACGACTAGTTGACCAGTTAAACGCTCCACGTGGCACCTCTAGTGTTGCATCACATTATCTCACTACCATCGGGCCCACCTGTCTGCTTGTATCTACTCTACATCTACATTCTTATAAAATACTAGCAAGATGCCCATGCGTTGCATGGAACATCAAGATGCATTTGTATGAGTAGTTTATCTTGTGGGAGAAAAGGATGAATAAGGGAAGGCCTTATTTGCAAGTGTGGAGAGGGGTGTGGGTATCTTTTTGCAAAATTGCCATAGTTTCCTTCCTATCCGTCAGATATAGATCGGACGGCCTATATTGCAGGATGGCAGGCACACGATCATAACCGACTATGCTTTTTATAAGAGTAGGGATAAAATACACTCTTATAAAAAACAGAGTTGGTGATGATGGTGTGCCTGCCATCCTGCAATATAGGCTGTCCGATTTATATCTGACAGATAGGAAAGAAACTATGGCAATTTTGCAAAAAGGTACCCACACACCTCGCCACATTTGCAAATAAGGCCTTCCCTCGTTCATCCTTTTCTCTCACAAGATAAACTAGTCATACAAATGCATCTTGATGTTACGTGCAACGCACGTACATATTTCTAGTAATAATGAAAACAAACGAGAAAAAAATATTGGACAGTGGTTCGAAGTCATGACCGTGGGCACAGCGGATAAGGTGGCCTTGTATTGGTATGCTGAGCCGTCTGTTTTAACACACATGAGCTGGTATGGTGATTATACACACACGCACGCATGCACACGAACTTCATGCACGCAACACTCACACGAACACATGAACCCATGCACACATGCAACACTCACACGTACACACGCATGCACGCAACACTCACACACAGACACGCACACATGCATGCACACACCAGTACACCACACAACCAACACACACTCTCACGCTCAAGTGCTCAACCTACACATGCATGCGCACACATCATGCCCTGATGGACACATACACAACCAAGTGATTCCCGCGCACGGGGTGGAGTCTTGTCGTGTGTAACGCCCTCGATGCGGCTATATCTCCCACGTGTCGAAGCACGACTTAGAGGCATAACCGCATCGAAAGCAATGTCGCAAGTGAGGTAATCTTCGCAAACAACCCATGTAATACAATAAGGGAAAAGATACATAGTTGGCTTACAATCGCCACTTCACACAATTACATGAATAAAGCATAACATCATCCAAATACAATCAGGGCCCGACTACGGAGCCAAAATAAAAGAAGACTACCCCAAATGCTACACAGATCCCCGATCGACCCCAACTGGGCTCCACTACTGATCAATTAGAATGAAACAACACAAAGGACAAGATCTTCATCGAGCTCCTCCTGAGCTTGGTTGCATCATCTGCACGGTCTTATCGGCACCTGCAAGCTGGTTTTGGAAGTATCTGTGAGTCACGGGGACTCAGCAATCTCACACCCTCGCGATCAAGACTATTTAAGCTTATGGGTAAGGTAAAAGGTATGATGTGGAGCTGCAGCAAGCGACTAGCATATATGGTGGCTAACAAACGCAAATGAGAGCGAGAAGAGAAGGGAAAAGCACGGTCGAACAACTATGATCAAGAAGTGATCCTAGACAACCTACGTCAAGCATAACTCCAACACCATGTTCACTTCCCAGACTCCGCCGGAAAGAGACCATCACGGTAACACACGCAGTTGATGTATTTTAATTAAGGTCATCTTCAGGTTTTCTACAACCGGACATTAACAAATTCCCATCTGCCCATAACCGCGGGCACGGCTTTCGAAAGTTCAAATCCCTGCAGGGACGTCCCAACTTAGCCCATGACAAGCTCTCACGGTCAACGAAGGAATAGACCTCCTCCCGAGATATTCTGATCAGACTCGGTATCTCGGTTCTACAAGACACTTCGACAAGTTAAAACAAATCCAGCAACACCACCCAGATGTGCCGACAAATCTCGATAGGAGCTGCACATATCTCGTTCTCTGGGCACACCGGATGAGCAAGATGTCGGGTAGGCCAGCCCAGAGTTGCCCCTGGTAGCCCCGGACATCGCTCGGTTGGACCAACACTCAGAGGAGCACTGGCCCGGGGGGGGGGGGGGTAAAAAAAATGATGACCCTTGGGCGCCGCGACCCCCAAGGGAAAAGAAAAGGCTAGGTGGCGAATGGTAAAACCAATATTGGGCATTGCTGGAAGAGTTTTATTCAAGGCGAACTGTCAAGGGGTTCCCAGTATTACCCAACCGCGTAAGGAACGTAAAATCCGGGAACATAACACCGATATGATGGAAACTAGGGCGGCAAGAGTGGAACAAAACACCAGGCATAAGGCCGAGCCTTCCACCCTTTACCAAGTATATAGAAGCATTAATTAAATACGAGGTATTGTGATATCCCAACAAGTGAACATGTCCCAAACAAGGAACAACATCTCCATGCTCCAACAAGGAACAAACTTCAATCTTCACCTGCAACTAACAACGCTATAAGAGGGGCTGAGCAAAGCAGTAACATAGCCAAACAACGGTTTGCTAGGACAAGGTGGGTTAGAGGCTTGGTTCAACAATATAGGAGGCATGATAAGCAAGTGGTAGGTATCGCGGCATAGGCATAGCAAAAGAGCGAGCAACTAGCAAGCAAAGATAGAAGTGATTTCGAGGGTATGGTCATCTTGCGTGAAATCCCGCAAGGAAGAAGAATGAGTCCATGAAGAAGACAAACGGACGTAGTCGAACGGGTCCTCACAAACGCGACGTTATCAGAACCAACCCGAAGAAGCAACACCAGAAAGGAGCAAACAACATAGTAAACAACCAACACATAATCATGGCATGATGCACAATCAAGTATGATGCATGTCCGGTTTAATGAAGCATGGAATGACAAAGTGCACAAGCAATTCTACAAATTAAGTGGAGCTCACTATGCAATGAGTTGCATATTGACGAAACACCACACAAGTTATTTAGTTGCGATCTCGTTTATGTACCCATCAATATTAAATGTTGTTAAACATGGCAAGAGGTGTAGCATAGGAAAACTACCTACCTAGGCAAGTTTAAATGAGGCCGGAACAACAACCAACAAGTCCGGAAACTCCTCATATGCATATATTAGGTTTGGTGTTGTTCTGCCCTAAACCAAATTTTTTAGTTGTTAAACATGCAAAGTGATGCCACCATGTTAAAGTATGCAAAATTCTACCCCATTTACATATAAAGTTTATTAAAATCCGAGTTACGGTTATTTAGTTATGAAATAAAGCATTTAAGCATGACATAGGAGCAAATTTAAACAAACAGCCTTTTAAACATTTTAAACATAGATGAAAGTTGCATATTATGAAACTAGACAAAATTCTAAGCAACTTTCATATATAATGTTTTTACAAGTGATGCTTAGTTTGTGAGATATTAAATGAATGATCATGAGGGTCTTTTCTGTAAAACAGCACACTCTGGAAAATAGGAAAAACGTTCTGGAGAAAAAACAAGAAACAGGCCAAAACTGGTCAGCCCAACAGGTGAAAAAAACGAGAGGGAGCGCTGGGGTGTGGCCTCACCATGGGCTCGGCCCAGTTCAGTGAAGAGGCTTGGGAAGGCCGACTGCTGGGCTCGGCTGGATTGGACGAGGAGGTGGAGGGGGCGTGGTCAACGCTCCAGGACGAGCGTTCGTCATCCCCAGACGCACAAGAGGCGGTCGAAGCAGGGGGCCGCGGGCGTTGAGACTCCAGAACAGGTCGTCAGAGCAGGGCCGACGGCGGAGCGCACGGGACACGGCGGAGATGAGCGGACCCGGGCGCGTGACGACATTCTCCGGCGAGGTGGCGGTGAGTGGAAAGCAGAGGAGGGTCAATGCGGTGTCGCTCCTGCAGCCTCCTCCTCTTGAATAGAGGCATGAGCAGGACTTGGCGGGATAGCGAAGAAGCTCCAGGCGGCTTGGCTTGAAGACGGACTTGGCGCGGGGTCGGGGAGGTCGCGTGGTTGCCGGAGACGCGTTGGGCCAGCTGAAACGTTGTCGAAGACTCGGTCAGATCGAGCGAGGAGGCAGTCAACAGAAGCGGAACTTGGCACCGGGTGAAGCAGAAAGAGGACGGGGCGGTGGAACTTGGCGCGGCCGAGCGGGCGACGGCGAGCTCCTGCGTCGGGACGTCCTTGGCGGCAGGCGGCGAGGTTCGGCTCGAGACGATGCTCACGGAAGGCTGCAGGGAACCCCATGGAAGGCATCCGCATGGCAGATCAAGGCGGCGGCGGGCACTGTTCGCACAGAACAGAGAGATAGGGAGTCAGGTGAGGCAGAGAAAACTTCAGCGAAGAGAACGGGGAAGGGAGCAGGGGATGGCCTGGTGGTGCCTGCTCCGGCGAGCCCTGTGCAGAGGCGGCGGCGCTGGCTGCTCTGGTTGGGTCGCTGGTGGCATGGGAGATCGAGCAGAAGGGGATCTGGGAGGATCCCGAGGTGGGGGGTTTGAGGGTGGCGGTGGCGAGAAGGAATGATGGGACATCTCTCCTTGATTTTAGGGTTGCCCCGATATTTATATAGCAGGTGGATTAAATTAGGGGCTATCCGGTCCCTTCGATCGTTATCGGACGGACGGGAAAAATAGGTTAGGTAGCCCAAGGAGAAAAACGGAGACGTTTTGTAGATATTAGGGGATGATCCGGACACAACAGTGGCGACAGTCCGGGTCGGGTTCGGGACAACTTCCGGAACGCGCGCGAGGGGTTCGATGCACTGTGTAGAGATGGTAGGCATGGTCTAGGTGAACTGTGGCGAGGTTGAGAGGAGAGAAGAGAGAGAGAGAGGGCCCGACATCAGTTTCCGGAGACCGAAAATGTCCGACGATAGACCAGCTATACTGCCGCTATAGTTTAACGGTTGGGCTATCAAACGAACTCCGAATGCGATGAAACTTGACAGGCGGTCTATCTACACTATAATAAGACCACACGCCAACTTTAGTCCCATTCCGAGAACATTTTCTGGCCACTTACAAAATAATTTTTCGGACATGCCGTGGGCGCGTGCGAGTGTGGTTGGGCTCAGAACGGACAATGGACGTAACGAGGAGACTGAGACGGATGAAAGTTTTGAAAACATGATGATGCAATGCGGATGATGACATGATGAAATGCAACACGCAGGCAAATGACATGGCAACAACAGCGAATAACTGGAAGACACCTGGCGCAACGGTCTCGGGGCGCTACATCGTGCCTGCATAAATTTGTGTTTATTTGACCTTTTCCCTATGCAAACTGATAGGTGGGACCCACAAGGTACATGGTCAATTTAACTAGTCAACATGGTGCCACACAGACTATTTGGCCGGTCAACAGAGTGCAATCCGATGCTGAACCATGAGCAAGTGGCCGTATAATCACCGCAAAACATATATAGTGAACGTAATTAGCTTATTCTGAAGTTCGGTGAACGTATTACGCTTTCTCTCTGTAGGCCCTCCAAAACCACATCTCTACACGTTCTTGCATGTTACATCTAACAACTATGCAGTACATCACTACTACTACTACACTCTAACACAATAAATCATATGTGTTTTCATTTTACTAGATATCATATTGTTACTTAATTATTCAGTTTGCATACATTAAAATTGCCTTTGAAATGTATGGCCAGTATCATATACCGCGGGGGAAAAATCCCGCCCTTTCCTGTTCAATCGGGTTTGTATCGATGGATCGTGCGAAACAGCAAAACTATAGTACTATATACAGTAAAAGTGACAGTTCATTGGGCCGTCGTGTCTTGTACTCCTCCGTTGTAAGAGTGGAGCGCTCGCTTTCATAAATCTTCTAGCCCCTTTCGCAGACATGTGGGGCATTAAGCTACCGGTTCCACGTGCCATACCAGAATACAGTGCAGAGCAGCCGGGGTGAAGCACCCAGTCATGGCGCCGGCGTAGTAATGAGCAATGAGGCGTCAAATCACAAAGCCGCACCTTTCCCGCAGTTAAGTTGGAGGGACGAAGTAATAATGCTAAAAAAGAAGTTGGAGGGACGAAGCAACCATCATTTCACTCGTTGCTAAATCCGCTTCTCCCTCATCTTCTTCAAGTTAACCACGTGTTGCTTCTGCCGTTGTTCTGCCTCATGTGGGAAGCGGATCGGCTTGGTAAAGCACTGACATGTGGGACCGCATGTTAGCAAACTGCCAGGACAGCATCCCCTAAAAATAAGAAACCTCCCCCGCCATCCGCGCGGCAAAATCACCTCCTTTTTACTAATCTTGATTCTATAATTTTTTAGATCAATATAATTGAGATTTGTATAGATAGCACATAGGAGCAAAACCAAGTGGTACAGTTAAGGGCATCCCCAATGTGTTGCCAAATGTGAAAATAGCTTTTGGCATCGTGGGAACGATTGTGGACGGTGTTGCCAAAGCCAAAAGGATGGAACCGAAGCTCCCTGATTGATTGATTGAAGGAATATAAAAATGCAACGTCTCTCCTCTTTCTCCCATGCTTGGACGCATGTATAGTATAGAGGACAGAGTCTACTCCCCTGGCCCTTCTATCACAAATCACAAAGTATTGAGGCGTCAAATCACAAAGCACGGACGAAGCAACCATCATTTCACTCTTTGCTGACTCCGCTTCTCCACCGTCTTCTTTGAGAAATCATCTCGCCGAACTAAGCTGGACTGACGACGCTATTGTGTACGAGTAGTACTAGTACAATTATGCGTCCTTTGGTTCAACGGACTTCCTGGATGCAAATAAGGCAGTTGTCTCGGCTTGTAGGCGACACTTGCGAACGACTTACCGTGGTCTCCCTCAATGGTGTTCTCCATCGAACACACTTCGCCAAACCACAACGTTTTAGATATCGTCGACGTCACCGCAATGGGGAAGGAAGTCAAATATAGTTACAACCTCTATTTTTTGCACACAAGGCCAGTATATCAAAATTACAATTTGCAAAAGGCCACTAACAATAATCGAGGCAAAATTGATGGGGTTTGCCTCGTACTAGCAACCAAGGACATTAATATCCCTTGCATGCATGCGGAAGTGAGAAGGTTGGTTTGCATGGCACTGCATTAATCAAGCGATGAGGAGTGAGATGATTAGCTCTTTGGGCTTTGGAGAAAAAAATACGCATTAATTGACATGTGAAACGAGGATTTGTATCGATTATTCCCGCGAAGGAAAACCCCGCCTTTCTTTTTTAACACTAGTACTCCTAGTACGTAGTACTATGTACTTATCCTGTTTGGGTCTAGGCCTTGCATTGACATACTTCGCCACACATTTTGGCCAAGCTTGCCTAAAGTTTGCAAAATGAAAAGGAGGTACACTTTCTCACGGCTGCCGCGGTCGCACCGCACCCTCACACGGTCGCTCCTGCACACCGCGGTCGCACCGCACACTCACATGCACAGTCACTCTTGCACGTCGCAACCCAACCAAGGGAACGTACCCTCACTGACACGTGCTGTCGCATGTGAACAAACCAAACTCAGCCATCCTACCACTGACACATAATTTTCGTTCATAGAGTATGTTTATCCAACAGCATGTTGGGGAGTATCCGTACGGCCCGTGCGGTGGTCTGTTGGGGAAGAAGAAGAGGTGAGGAAGAAGGGTTAGGAGACGTAGGATATTCATCCAACCGCCTGAAATGGTAGACCGACCCAAGTCAGGTGACTTGCATAACAATATATGTTTTTACTACACAGCAAAAGATCCATAAAAACAACAACATAAAGAAAAACTTTCACTGCTCGCGGAACGAGACGGCCTCGTCGTCTTTGGCTGCCGGTGCGAACCAGCCGTAGCTGCCGACGTGTGTCTCCGTACCGTGGTTGTCCTCGGCCTCCAGCTACTCGTTCACGTGGAGCGTGCAGGCACTCTGCATGGACGAGAGCACCGCCCGGTTCAAGTCGAGGACGTCCGGTTCTGCCTGCAGGAGGGCCTCGAGGGCAGCGGCATCCGCACGCTCCGCGTCGAGTCGAGCCTCCGTCGCCGGCTTCAAGTCGAGGATGTCCGGTTCCGCTTGTAGGAGGGCCTCGATGAGAGCGGCATCTGCGCGCTCCGCGTCGAGTTGAGCCTCTGCCGCCCGGTTCAAGTCTAGGACGCCCGGTTCCGCCTCCAGGAGGACCTCGATGGCAGCAGCATCTGCGCGCTCCGCCTCAAGTTGAGCCTCCGCCGCCCGGTTCACATCCATGACATCCGGTTCTGCCTGCAGGAGAGCCTCAATGGCAGCAGCATGCGCGCGCTCCACGTCGAGCCGAGCCTCTGCCTCTAGGTCTTCCTTTAGTATCGCCAGGTTGAACCGTTGGTCCGCTTGCACCATGGGGGACTCGGACGCCGGCACGAAGTCGACGTCCATTGTCTCATACCCATCGGGGGCCTTCTGCGCCGTGACCTCCGCCATGAACATTGGATCGGCTTCCTCCTCCTCGTAGCTTGGCTCCAGAGAACTCGGGGGTTGGCCCGCCGCAAAGCGAGCTTGGGAACGGAAGTCTCTGTCGCCGACCGCCGCCGCGATTTCTGCGCAGCGCTCCGGCATCAGCATCTTGTAGTATGTGATCTTGCGGCGCACCATGGCTTTCCGGCGAACTAGGGGACACTTGATGCGGGCTAGGGTTTCGAAAGGTGGGGGAAGGGGCTGGAGATTAGGTGTGGTTTTAGGGCAGTGGCTGGCGTAGGCCGAGCAGCGAAGGTTCCGATGACAATCGGTCAATCGGTTTTGACTGTACATCGCCCTTGTCCCGTTCACATTGCAGCCCGACACACTGGACCCTCCATGTCGCTCACCAAATGGAACGCGCTTCATCTTGCATTTTCGCTCGCTTGTGGGACCGCAGTTGAGAGCAAACCGACGTCCCTCCCCCTCCCCCGCCCGCGTCATTTTATGCGGAGTAAATAAAAACAAAGGGAGTATACTACGGATGAGGATCCCCTGACGTGGCCGACCCCATTGAGTAACTGGCATGCGAGGCCTAGCAAGCATGGGGTCTGCCAGTAAGTGACCGAAAGGGAGGGTAAGGAAGGGATACAAATGTGAAAGGAGCTTCCAATGGTATAATTTTCACATTATACATCTCATGTACTATTAATCTTGTCAATAGTCAAATGCGGTTTTGAAAAACGCATTAGAGCATGGTTAATAATATAGCTAGCCGATGGCTATAAGGAACTGCCATGTCATCTATAGCCATCATCTATTATACGCACTCATACAGTAATGTGGGCTATAAGGATGGCTATTTCCTGCAAAAAAATTATAAGGTTGGCTATTGTATTAGTACTTTTTTCCATCTCCTCTCCTATCCATCTCTTTCTTCATATTTATTGTGCGTATTTAACTAGGAATGCGTATATAGCTAGGCTCTTGCATGAGAGCTCACTCCCCTTAGTTTTTCACATCTCTCTCCTCCACATAGGCCCAATATAAATGGAAGGAGGGAGTACAACTATGAGCACTGCATACTCTAGTACTGATGTTGTCAGTACTCCACTAGTACTATTGGACAGGGAGCTTAAAAAAAGTTACTATTGGACTGGCTATACGTGGCGAAATCCTAGTAGGAAGAGCATGCGCGAGAACAAGCACATGCACGTGGTTGAAAACAAATTGGAAACCATCTCAAGTACAAATCTAGGAGTATGTACGAATCTAACAATATTGATTGGGCGTTGTTGAATGTTGATACTTTTTTATCAAAGTAGAGATACTTTGACTACACATAAAACTTAAATGTAAACTAGAAAGGATAGGAGGAACTATATTGTACGTTCAAAAACGAAACGAACACTGAATACCCTTTATATATGATTTGCGGATGCTATGACCACCGGTTCAAAATTTTGAATCCACCTTAGGTATCACACATGCCCCCACTCGTTCTCTCTCGATTTCATCTTGGGGTCCGGAGATCAATTGAAAGAGGACTAGGGTGGGTACAATACTTTCGTTTCGCTTATGAACATACAATATACTCCCTCTCATCCCCACAGACCCCCCTGCGGGTCATTTCTATCATAGAAATAGACCAAACCTTTATCTCCTTGCACGACACACAATTGATCTCGTCAACGTGTGTCGGGGCATGAACCGAATTGGATGTCAAAACTAAGATGCGAAGCGACACGTAGTGGAGGAAAAGTGAAACTTCAAATGAACCGTTTGTTTGTATGCATGTCAGACAAATTACAAATAAACATTGGAAATTCAAGCATGGTCTAGGCCCACATGCGAATGATACTCGGCGGAATGTTCAAATGAGGTATGCTGGAGGATGGACTCGACCGGAGGGCGACATGATCGATGGAGAAGAGGGTTGGAGAGGAATGAGAAATAAGCAAATGCCACATGATTATAATTGAACGGCTCAAATAAACAATAAGTTGTCTCGCTTGGCCTACATAGTGAAAGGCCTAATGCGCAACGTGTAGCACTGACGCTCGAATAAGGCCGGGAGAACAGGGAAACCGACATGTGGGGCACACCTGTCGGGACGACGTAGCGCAAACTAGTCCAATGGAGGAGCTGGCCCACGACCTCCTCGCCACCGGCAATCGTTCATGTGGGTCGTGGGGGACAACAACGTGGCGCAGCTCCAGTACCACTTCTGGACAAGGCGACCGCGGTGAGCGACACGCTCATTGTCGCTAGACACGGTCGGTTTCAGTGTGCCGAGGGTGGCATTAGTGCTATGGCACGACCAACAGTATGTTTGGTTTGTGCCCAAGGTTGCCCCATCAAATCATTGGGTAGCCAAAACTTTGGTTGAGGTTTTGGTTGCCCATGATTTCGCCGACATCAGCAAGAAAAATGAACTAGAGTTGGCTAGAGTTCATTGGCATGCCACGGCGAAGAGGCGGCGGGGCTGGAGCGGTCCGGCGGCGGCGCGGGCGGTTGGTGGCGAAGGCCGAGCGCCGGGGCGCAGATCCGGGCCCGGGCGGGCCTGCCTTAGGTCCGGCGGGCCGCGGGAGGAGGCGCGGTGAGGTGGGGCGCGGCGCAGGCTACGTGGCACCGCGGGATTGGAGGAGGGAGTCGGCGGAGCTGATGTGTCCCCCTGGGATTGGTCCGGGCGACGTGGCTGAGGCGGCGGACATGTCCGGCGCGGACGAATTTGTCCGGCGGCGCGAGGTGGACGAAGGTTAGGGTTTATCTGCGCGAGAATTTCGGAGGGAGACACATATATATAGGTACAGGGAGCTAGGAGAGTCCAAATGAGGTGCGGCTTTCGGCCACGCGATCGTGATCGAACGATCTAGATGATGGAGAGGGTTTAGGTGGGTTTTGGGCCAAATTGGAGGGGTGTTGGGCTGCAACACACACGAGGCCTTTTCGGTCCCTCGGTTAACCGTTGGAGTATCAAACGAAGTCCAAATGATACGAAACTTGACAGGTGGTCTACCGGTAGTAAACCAAGGCCGCTTGGCAAGTCTCGGTCCAATCCGGAAATGTTTAATCCCCACACATGAAAGAAAGCTAGAATTGACCATCGGAGGAGAACGAAGCGCCGGAATGCAAAACGGACAACGGGGAAAATGCTCGAATGCATGAGACGAACACGTATGAAAATGAAATGCACATGATGACATGATATGCAATGCAAGACATGCAAGCAATGCCAAGGCAACAATAGCGAATAACTGGACGACACCTGGCACATCGGTCTCGGGGCGTTACAAAACTCCACCACTACGAGAGGATCTCGTCCCGAGATCTAGAATGGCACCGGAGGAACAAACGGAATAGACAAGAGGAGAGGTAAAACTAAGTTGCTTCATTGACAAATGAGTGAAACCAAAGAACCTTGAAAAGGTTGAACAAATTGAAAGAAATAAAGCAATGGAGAAGAACAAAGTTGAAAGCACTCCGTTAAGAAAGAGGAATAAGAAAGAACCGATTCGGGTAGCACTTCGGTTGAAAAGAGATGAAGACTTGATGAAATGAGAGCACTTGAGCAAAAGGGACCCAACGCTCCGGTTAAGTGGATAGCCATGAAAAGAACACGATCCAAGATGATGAGAGAAAAGAGCAACATCACAATGGCTCCGGAACAAAAGAATAGAAGATAGATAATTGAAATAGAAGAATGGAGAGGAAAATGCCAACTTCTGCCACAAAAGAGCTTGAAAAGGCATCTATAGGAGAAGGGTCGAACGGAGTTGTTGGAAACCAACAACGAAAAGAATAAGCTTGATATGGTCTTATGGATTACATCTCAAATTATGAGGTGGCAACCTGCCACTCACGGGAAAAGAATTGGATTGATATGAACGAGGAGACGAGAAACTTATTTCACCGGGAGGATTAATGAAGAACTTGGAGTATTTATGAGCACCATAGATAGCAACAGTCCTTAGGGATGGCTTTAGGTGAAATATAACACAAGATAACTCCAATGACGAGATTGATGGATTTAAAATATCTCATTCTTGACAACATGTGAATCATGAAAACATGAACTCAAATTATCAAAATGACATAATACCACCTCCAATAATATGGAAGAAAGAATTGCACTCCGGATAGCAAGAAGAAGAAAATTTGAGTTCCCCTAAAAAGAATCTTGACGAACACTTCGAGAAGGAATTAAATCCTTGATGAACCATCATAAAGAACCTTCATGAAGAACTCTGGTAACCTGGCTCTGATACCAACTTGTAACGCCCTCGATGCAGCTATATCTCCCGCGTGTTGAAGCACGACTTAGAGGCATAACCGCATTGAAAGCAATGTCGCAAGTGAGGTAATCTTCGCAAACAACCCAGGTAATACAATAGGGGAAAATATACATAGTTGGCTTACAATCGCCACTTCACACAAATTGATGAATAAAGCATTACATCAACCAGATACAATCAAGGTCCGACTATGGAACCAAAATAATAGAAGAACCCCAAATGCGACAAAGGTCCCCGATCGACCCCAACTGGGCTCCACTACTGATCAACTAGAACGAAACAACACAAAGGACAAGATCTTCATCGAGCTCCTCCTGAGCTTGGTTACGTCATCTGCACGGTTCAACGGCACCTGCAAGCTGGTTTTGGAAGTATCTGTGAGCCACGGGGACTCAGCAATCTCGCACCCTCGCGATCAAAACTATTTAAGCTTATGGGTAAGGTAAAGGTATGAGGTGGAGTTGCAGCAAGCGACTAGCATATATGGTGGCTAACATACACAAATGAGAGCGAGAAGAGAAGGCCAAGCACGGTCGATAAAAATATGATCAAGAAGTGATCCTAAAACAACCTACGTCCAGCATAACTCCAACACTGTGTTCACTTCCCGGACTCCGCCGGAAAGAGACCATCACGGTTACACACGCTGTTGATTCATTTTAAATAAGTTAAGGTTCAAGTTATCTACAACCGGACATTAACAAATTCCCATCTGCCCATAACCGCGGGCACGGCTTTCGAAAGTTCAAATCCCCGCAGGGGAGTCCCAACTTAGCCCATGACAAGCTCTCACGGTCAACGAAGGAATAGACCTCCTCCCAAGACATTCCGATCAGACTCGGTATCTCGGTTCTTCAAGCCACTTCGACAGGTTAAAACAAGACCAGCAACACCGCCCGAATGTGCCGACAAATCCTGATAGGAGCTGCACATATCACTTTCTCAGGGCACACTCAGATTGTCTTAGGTACGGGTAGGCCAGCCCAGAGTTGCCCCTGGTGGCCACCGGCAGCTGACAGGTGGACCAACACTCAGAGGAGCACTGGCCCGGGGGGTTAAAATAACGATGACCCTTGAGTCTGCAGAACCCAAGGGAAAAAAGGCTAGGTGGCAAATGGTAAAACCAAGGTTGGGCATTGCTGGAAAAGCTTTAATCAAGGCGAACTATCAAAGGGTTCCCATTATAACCCAACCGCGTAAGGAACGCAAAATCCGGGAACATAACACCGATATGACGGAAACTAGGGCGGCAAGAGTGGAACAAAACACTAGGCGAGAGGCCGAGCCTTCCACCCTTTACCAAGTATATAGATGCATTAAGATAACATAGCAATATAATGATATCCCAACAAGTAAATAAATGTTCCAACAAGGAACGGCCTTCGATCTTCACCTGCAACTAGCAACGCTATAAGAGGGGCTGAGCAAAGCGGTAACATAGCCAATCAATGGTTTGCTAGGACATGGTGGGTTAGAGGTTTTACATGGAAATTTGGGAGGCTTGAAAGCAAATGGTAGGAATCGTAGCATTGGCATAACGAAAGAGCGAGCAATCTAGCATAGCAAAGATAGTAGTGATTTCGAGGGTATGATCATCTTGCCTGCACAGTTGTCAGAGTTGACTGGATCCTCGAAAGAAAACTCAACGGGCTCCTCGTTAGCGAACTCGTCTCCCGGCTCTACCCAAACAAGACAAACAAGCAACAAGGACACAATCAACCACGTGCAAGGGACAAACGTTATGATGCAAAGATGGTATGCTATGCGGGATGCGATGCGGGATGCATATGCAAGATATGACAGGAAATGCAAGAACCTGGCCTCAACTTGGAAATCCAAGTGTGCCACTGGAAAGATGAGATGAAATCTCTTGAAAACGATATAAAGATCATCGGAATTGGAGTTACGGTTTGGAAATGGCAAGCGATTTGAATATGACACCGGTCTGCGATTTACAGCAAGTAGCCATCTAAATGCAATGAGATGAACATGCTACAGCACCCAAACATAACAACAAAATACATGGCAGAGATGCACTCAAGATGCTTAACAAAAGTCTAGCACTGAGCCATGGCCAATTCATCCATTAACAGGTTCAAACAAGCATGGCAAAGATGCATATGGCAAACAGATCTCAGACTTAGTGAAATCAACACTTGTCTGGAATTTCAGATCAGGTAGCCCACTTCGGAGCAACAAAACTACATGCTACAGGACCTGAACATGGCAAAGTAAAGCATGGCATGGAGCTACTCAAAGAGATCAACAAAAGTCCATTAGTGACCTTGAGCCAAAAGGATCAAAAAATACAATTGCAAGCATGTGAACATAGCAAAAACATAATCAGTTTTCAGACTTAGTGAAAACTGGAACATGCTGAAACATAACTCAAGTAGGCATGTTTACGAGCTCGATGCACTCACTATGGTGCAAGTCATGACCAACTAAGCATACACCTATTAAGAACACACAAAATGAAAGCTAGACATGGCAAGAACAATAGCATAGCATGCATGGATCAACAACAACATCCTCGGCAAAATCGCTAACAAGTAGACAATCTGCCAGGAATTATGAAATAGCAAAAGTAGAGCTCGATTGACTCAAGCTAGGGTCCTCCATAATTTCAAACAAAGACATGGATGGATAGAGCACTACAAGATTAACAAAACATCCTTACTGATCATCCTCAAAAGAGGCACGGATCACTCGGAAACAACATGAATGTTTGGCCTCATGAGATAAACAGCTCAAGGACTTAGTGGAAATGCTAAGTCCCTGAAATCAGAATTAACAAGTGCACCACTTTGCAAGCTTGTACTAGTCACCACACACATCACAAAAATACATGGGTTGCACCTCTGGAAAGATGACAAAACCCTTAACAAAACATATGTAGAACATCAGGGCATATCGTGCACACATTAATCATGGCAAAAATGACAAAAAGCTAAACGGAGTAGCAGATCTGACAATTATCTCAAGTAGCCCTCTTCTAACGGCATTTCGGGCATCAAGATGAACTCAAATGAAAATGATGCAATGAAATGAAATGATGTACTCTCTGAGATGAACATCTTGATATGCTATATGCATGAATCGGATCTATGGATGATGAGTTATGGCATGATGAACAAGGGCACATGAATCTGGGAATTCGGGGACTTAGTAGAAAAATTAGACCTCGCGGGAACCGGGATGAGGAGGACCCGAGACGAGGAGATCCGGGCGAGGCGAGGCTGTTTGGTTGGAGGAGGTGGTGGATCTCATCCACCTCGAGTGGATCCGGCCGGAACGGCGAGACGGCGCGCTCCGGCGAGCTTGGACGCCGGCGAGGAGGAGGTCCGGCGCTGGCCGTGGCTACGGGCGGCGCGGGGCAGCTCCGGTGGCCGGCCGGCGAAGCAAGGAGGCAGGCGGCGGCGGCGGGCTCCGGCGAGAAGACGGGGAGGCGCGCCGGCGCGGCGGTCGGTGGCGGCGGGGTGCCACGGCGAAGAGGCGGTGGGGCTGGAGCGGTCCGGTGGCGGCGCGGGCGGTTGGTGGCGAAGGCCGGGCGACGGGGCGCAGATCCGGGCCCGGGCAGGCCTGCCTCGGGTCCGGCGGGCCGCGGGAGGAGGCGCAGTGAGGTGGGGCGCGGTGCGGGCTACGTGGCACCGCGGGATTGGAGGAGGGAGTCGGCGGAGCTGATGTGTCGCCCCGGGATTGGTCCGGGCGACGTGGCTGAGGCGGCAGACATGTCCGGCGCGGACGAATTTGTCCGGCGGCGCGAGGTGGACGAAGGTTAGGGTTTATCTGCGCGAGAATTTCGGAGGGAGACACATATATATAGGTAGAGGGAGCTATGAGAGTCCAAATGAGGTGCGGTTTTCGGCCACGCGATCGTGATCGAACGATCTAGATGATGGAGAGGGTTTAGGTGGGTTTTGGGCCAAATTGGAGGGGTGTTGGGATGCAACACACATGAGGCCTTTTCGGTCCCTCGGTTAACCGTTGGAGTATCAAACGAAGTCCAAATGATACGAAACTTGACAGGCGGTCTACCGGTAGTAAACCAAGGCCGCTTGGCAAGTCTCGGTCCAATCCGGAAATGTTTAATCCCCACACACGAAAGAAAGCTAGAATTGACCACCGGAGGAGAACGAAGCGCCGGAATGCAAAACGGACAACGGGGAAAATGCTCGAATGCATGAGACGAACACGTATGAAAATGAAATGCACATGATGACATGATATGCAATGCAAGACACGCAAGCAATGACAAGGCAACAACAGCGAATAACTGGACAACACCTGGCACATCGGTCTCGGGGCGTTACATCGCCACCCTCGCTCAAGTCGCCGCAGAAGTGGTGGCGACAATGGCGGCCGACGATGGGAGCACCGTCGTCCACGCAACCTACTTGCCGCCGTCCAATGTCCGGCACCGCCGAGGTCGGGGACTCCTCCGAGGATGAGTAGGGAATGGGAGGCGGCAGGGCTTGGTGTGCCAACTGGCAGGTCCATCTCCCGTGTTCTACTTTTCCTCGCCGGAGACCGTACCTTCGCTTCACGGGTCTTGAACCCCGCCCCCGTACATGGAGATCGCAGATGGAGGACGTCGGCCGCCGCCGTAGAATAGGTTTAGGGTCGGGTTTCTTTTATTTTTCTGTCCTATAAAAGTTCGAAATGTAATGAAAATCTGCCGTGTTTGCATTAATCTCGGCCGGTGTATATGAACTTTCACAATAATATAGTATATTGTAGGAGTACTAGCAAGATGCCCGTGCGTTGCACGGAAGATCAAGATCTTGTGGGAGAAAAGGATGAACGAGGGAAGGCCTTATCTGCAAATGCACATTCACACATTTCATATTTTTTCTACATCTAGGGGAACCTACGAAAGGGTTAACGTAAATTGCCTCTCTCTCTCTCCTCCCCTGATTTTCATGGTGGTGGGCCCCTCCCTGCCCCCAATCTACAATCAACAGCTCACATGTTTCACATTATGTTAATTACGTAACTGGGACTACGTAGGTGTAGCATTACTCGTCCTGAAAAACCCAACTAAGCCAACCTCCCAGCATATCGCGCGGGAAAAGACTCGGCTGTGCCATTTTAGTCGGGATTACTGGATTACTAGTAGTAGTATCGATGGATCGCGCGAAGCAACAAGGTTTTTGAGGGACGAAGCACCTAGTTTAAAAGGAAAAAAGGCGGTACACTCACATCAACCTTGTCGCGGTCGCATTGCACCCCACACACGTTGGGTCCTACACACGGCTCACACAAACGGAACGCGCTTCGGCTTGCCTCTTCACCGACACGTGGGACTACACTTGAAGAAACCGACCATGTGCCAAACTCCCCCCACCCATCGCGGGAAAATCCTCCCCCCACCCAAAAATTCCCCCCAAATCCTAGATTCAACCGCCCTTCAGCCAACTAGCCAATAATATTCCCCAAACCCCCTTCCCCCATCCCCCTCCACTCCATTCACTCCGCCAAAGCCGCCCTCCCCACCACGCCGATACATCGACGCCGCAGTTCGTCGAGGGGACGCACGGCGATCCTCTTGCTCCCACAGTACGCTCTCGTAGACTGCCGTCCTCTAGCCGTGCCGCCACCGCAGGCGACGTTCTTGTGGAGGCGCACGGCGGTCAGCACCGCCACCGCTGGCGATGTTCGTGTGGAGACGCACGGCGGTCATCTTCTCCCACGGTACGCGCCTTCTAGACTGAGGCCCCGTGCATGTCGGTGTAGTGTTGATTGTTAGCTGATAGACGCTGTTAATCTCACTGTTTGCCGAAGTAGTTTATAGTCAATATGCTCTGCTTAAGAAGCTTCCTTGCCCTGTTCTGCACTCAATCTGCTTAGCTGAGATGGCATGCCAAGGTCGATTAGTTGCTAAAATATCCTGCCATATATTTATTGTGACGTAGATTGCCATGGTCTAGTAGCCAATCTGTTAGGTGAAATAGCTCTACACCGTTTTATACTCGATCTTTGTTGCTGCGATGGCCTTCGATAGTTCGATGGCTGTGTGCTCGGCCTCATGGACTGCTGAAACAGCCTGCCATAATTTAGCACTCAAATATGTTTGCTGAATTAGCTTTACATATATTTCGTTACTTAGATCTGCTCATCCAAATATCTTGCCATAGCTTTACACATCGACCTAGGTATTTTCTTCTGGACTTCATAAAAAAGCATATATGTTTTTCCTGTAATATCTAGTAGAAGAACTAATTTGTATGTCTAATAGATGGACAGGACTTGGATAACTTCTGCTTGATGATTCTCCGCTGCATGAACTTTATCAGAGCTGAGTACAGCGGTCTGAAATCAGATGTGCTTTGCCCGTGTAGCAGTTGTATGAATTCAGTTACAAGACCCTAGTCAACTGTGCAAAATCATCTACACTTGTATGGGATGTCGGTCAGATATACTAGGTGGGTTCATCATGGTGAAGCTGTGAACGTCAATGTTATTGACTACGTGGAAGCAGCAGATCACCATCTTGATCTGCCTGATGCTCAGGTGGAAGAGGAGGAGGAGGTGGTGGCAGAGCCAGTGAGTTTGACCAACATTGAAACAATGCTACAAAATGCTCATGCATTCCGTGAACTTTCACCTGTAGAAGAAAAATGGTGGGCCCGCATGTTGGAACAATGCAACATGGCTATCAACCCAGGAAATAAGTTGTCAGTATTCTCAGCTATGGTCACCTTTCTTCAGGTGAAGACATCTGAGCGGATGACCAACAAATCATTCTATGCGATGTTGGTTGCTTTCCGCAAAGCTTTCCCAGATGCATCTGAGCTGCCACACACCTACCGTAAAATGAAGAATTTCCTTTGTGCAGTTGGAATTGGATATGATATGATCCACATTTGTAAGAATAAGTGTGTTCTGTTCTGGAAGGATTATGCCAACTTAAGTGAATGCCCGAAATGCAAATCATCAAGATGGAAAGATGGCGATGCTGTGAAGAGTATTCCTCATAATGTTCTGAGACATTTTGCAATTACACCAAGATTGTAGAGGTTGTTTCATGATGCTGAAACAAGAGAGGATGTACTATGGCATTCTAGGAACCAGGAGTACAGAGATCAGAATGTAATGAGCCATCCATCACATGGTAGTGAGTGGAAAAGCTTCAATCAGAAGCACAAAAAGGTTGCTGCTGACCCAAGAAACATTAGACTTGGCTTAGCTTCAGATGGATTTAACCCATTTGGCCACCAAAGCGCCACATATAGCATGTGGCCAGTGCTTGTTATCCCTTACAACATGCCTCCAAATGTCTGCACCAAAGAATCAAACTACATGATGGCCTTGCTCATCCTAGGTCCAAAAAGTCCTGGAAAGGATTTTGATTTGTTCATGGAGCCTCTTGTGGAGGAACTTCAACAGCTATGGAGGGGTGTTCTCACTCGAGACCTATATAGCAGCCCACCAGCTCATTTCTTTCTACGTGCGGTTATAATTTGGTGCATCCATGATTATCCGACTTTGGGCACTATGTCAGGGCGAACGACACATGGTTACAATGCATGTGTTCGCTGTGACAAGAATCCGCTATCATACGCAATACTTAGCAAGATCTGTTACATTGGACACCGCCGTTTCCTTGCCAAGGACAAGCTGCATCCTAGAAAATACCAAATATATGTGTTCAGTGCAAAGCATGAAAACCGTGAAGCGCCAAAGAGGCTCACCGCCGATGAGTTTCAAGTGGAATTATAGAAGGTTAGACATATTACACCAGGAAACCATCCTGATAATGGTAGCGGGAAAAGGAAGCGTGGCAAGGCAGAAAAGAGATTATTGTTTACCCGCAGGTCCACTTTGTGGGACTTGGAGTATTGGAAAGATTTGGATATGCGGCATAATCTTGATGTGATGCACATCGAGAAAAATATATGTGACAATATTATCGACACACTTCTTAATATTGAAGTAAGACAAAAGATACCTTAAAATCTAGGATTGATTTGACACACCTAGGTATCAGACAGGATTGGCAGGTGCAAGATGAAGGTAAACCACGGGATATGGCACCAGTTGTGTACGTCTTGGACAAGGTAAAAAGAAAAGAATTCTGCAAGGTCCTGTCATGTGTGAGATTCCCACATGGGTTTTCTTCCAACCCTGAAAGGAGAGTCAGTGCAGATGGAGACAAGGTACAAGGGTTGAAAACTCATGACTGCCACGTCCTACTTCAAAGGGTTTTACCTGCTATCCTTAGAGGATTGGGCCGCCCTGACTTGTATAGAGCGGTTGCAAAGTTGGGAAAATTCTTCAGGGAACTCTGCAGTAGAAATATCAGGATAGATGCTTTGGAGCGTCTTAGAGACAAGATACCAACTATCCTATGCGACCTTGAGAAGATATATCCTCCAACCTTCTTTGATGTGGTGGTGCATTTGGCTATTCATCTACCTGATGAGGCACTACTTAGAGGTCCAGTACAGTATGGCTGGATGTACCCTATGGAAAGGCGGCTAGGCACTTTTAAGGGCAATGTTAGGAACAGAGCTAGACCCGAGGGTTCCATTGCAAAGGCCTACATTGCTACAGAAGCATTGACATTCTGCTCAAAATACATTGAAACATCTGATTAGCTTAGCAAAGACGTGGATGAAGACAATCCTGGGCTCAATGTTTTCGATTAGTCTATTCGAGTTACAGGGAAGAGTCGACAAGAGGACAAACCTAAAGATTTGGAAAAAACGGTTTGCTATGTGTTGAATAACTGTCCTGAGATACTACCTTATATCAAGTAAGTGCTAAGTACTACAGCTTGATAGAGGCTAAGGTGTCCCGATGTTTCGATGAGATGGTGGCTATCGTTTTCTGTGGGAGTCGACCTTGATGATCCGACTACGAACGTGCGAGACGTCGCGCCTTAGCAATCGCTAAACCAACTTCCGAGGGTTATTGACCACGCCGGAGCACGATCATCCTGACCACGAGGGTCTGTTTCCTGCGAGCAAACGAAGAACAAGCAAGAAACTGAGATTGCAATCGGGATATTGCGAATATAAGATGAAAGCTTTATTGATCAAGGTGGGTTCTGTGACGTCTTGGTCTGGTCGTTGGACACAAACGAAGTACGCGAAGTTGTAGCTATGGCGAACTTTTAATCTAAACAAAACCCAAAGTCTAAACGACGCCCTAAGGGCTGTATATATGGAGGAAGAGGGGGGAATTTCGTGGCCCTTGAGGGTGGGGTCCGAAACCAACCCTAACTCTTGTTTCCCCACACATACGGACTCTAAAAATAGCCTATACTTAAGTATTTCGAAATTACATGGGCCTGGCCCATTAATAAGGTGACGCAGCACCTAGAATAGCCATGGACGAATATTATGAAGTGGCATCTTGTATATTTCGTCCAAGGCTTCATGCACTCCTTATGGCGGCTTCAAAGTCCTGAAATCATCACCTGTAACTCCGTTCTTGATCCCCTTGCGCATGCCATCAACTCCATGCGTGTTCTTGCTCCAATGTTCATCCTTCTCCAAGCTAGGCCCTTCATTTGTAAGCAAAACAAATGTATCCAATTTAGGCAGCATCATAATCTCATGAACATTAGAATCATTACCAAGAAACGAAAGTACCTGGTAATTTAATTGGCGTGCGCGAGCTCTAGTAATTGGTCCAGTATATGTAACAGTAGGGGCTGTGGGTGAAACAATGGTATTGATGTCCTCATCATCCTCCCCTTCTTGAAATGAAGTCGTCCTCGACGGAAGCGCATCTTCCTCACCCAAATAAGGCTTCAAATCTGCAATGTTAAAAATGGGACTAACCCCAAAATCTACAGGTAGCTCAAGTTTATATGCATTATCATTTATTTTCTCTAACACCTTAAAAGGACCATCAGCGCGTGGCATTAGCTTTGATTTGCGCAGATTAGGAAATCTATCTTTACGCAAATGTAACCAAACAAGATCTCCAGGCGCAAACACAACATGTTTTCTACCCTTATCTCCAGCAAGTTTATATTTAGCATTCATACGCTCAATGTTTTCCTTAGTTAACTCATGCGTTTTTAAAATCAATTCAGAACATTCTTTAGCATCAAAATTAACCTTCTCTGAAGATGGAAGAGGCAACAAATCAATAGGTGCACGAGGTAGGAAACCATACACAATTTCAAAAGGGCACATCTTAGTAGTAGAATGCAATGAGCGATTATAAGAAAATTCAATATGAGGCAAGCATTCTTCCCACATTTTCTTGTTATTCTTCAAAACAGCCCTAAGCATAGTAGACAATTTTCTATTGACTACTTCAGTTTGTCCATCAGTTTGGGGGTGACAAGTAGTACTAAAAAGCAGCTTAGTCCCCAACTTAGCCCATAAACATCTCCAAAAGTGGCTAAGAAATTTAGTATCATGATCTGAAACAATAGTATTTGGCACACCATGTAAGCGAATAATTTCACGAAAGAACAAATCAGCAACATTAACAGCATCATCGCTTTTATGACATGGTATAAAGTGTGCCATTTTCAAGAACCTATCCACGACAACAAATATGCTATCCCTCCCCTTCTTTGTTCGAGGTAAACCTAAAACAAAGTCCATAGATATATCCTCCCAAGGAACACTAGGTACTGGCAAAGGCATATATAAACCATGAGGATTGAGTCGTGACTTAGCTATTTGACATGTAGTGCAGCGAGCAACAAAACGCTCAACATCCCGTCTCATCTTTGGCCAAAAGAAATGTGTAGCAAGTATATCCTCCGTCTTCTTGACGCCAAAGTTTCCCATTAATCCTCCTCCATGCGCCTCCTGCAACAACAAAAGACGAACGGAGCTAGCTGGAATGCATAGCTTGTTAGCACGAAACACAAATCCATCGTTAAGAACGAACTTGTTCCAAGTTCTCCCTTCCTTACAATTCTGCAATACATCTTTAAATTCAGCATCATGAACATATTGATCTTTGATGGTCTCCAAACCAAATATTTTAAAGTCAAGTTGTGAAAGCATAGTATAACGACGAGACAAGGCATCAGCAATAACATTTTCTTTACCCTTCTTGTGTTTAATGACATAAGGGAAAGTCTCAATGAATTCAACCCATTTAGCATGTCTACGGTTCAGTTTTGCTTGACTTTTAATGTGTTCCAAAGATTCATGATCAGAATGTATAACATATTCCTTGGGCCATAAATAATGTTGCCATGTTTCTAAGGTCCGAACAAGAGCATATAATTCTTTATCATAAGTAGAATAGTTCAGACTAGGCCCACTCAATTTTTCAGAAAAGTATGCAACACGTTTTCCATCTTGTAATAACACACCTCCTAATCCAATTCCACTAGCATCACATTCAAGCTCAAAAGTCTTATTGAAATTAGGAAGTTGGAGTAAAGGAGCATGTGTCAACTTATCTTTCAAAACCGTGAAGGCTTCTTCCTGTGCGGTACCCCAAACAAAAGGCACATCCTTCTTTGTAAGCTCGCTGAGAGGTGCAGCAATGGTGCTAAAATCTCTCACAAAACGCCTATAGAAACCAGCGAGGCCAAGGAAACTCCTCACTTGTGTGACCGTTTTGGGCTGCGGCCAACTCTCAATAGCTTCAATCTTGGCTTTATCAACTTCAATTCCCTGTGGAGTAACAACATAGCCAAGAAAAGATACTCGGTCGGTGCAAAAGGTGCACTTTCCAAGGTTTCCAAATAAACGTGCATCACGTAGAGCAATAAAAACAGCACGTAAATGTTCCAAATGTTCCTCCAAAGATTTGCTATAAATCAATATGTCATCAAAGTAAACTACCACAAATCGTCCAATGAAAGCACGTAAAACTTCGTTCATTAACCTCATGAAAGTACTAGGTGCATTAGTTAACCCAAAAGGCATGACTAACCACTCATATAATCCAAACTTAGTTTTAAATGCTGTTTTCCATTCATCACCCAATTTCATACGAATTTGATGGTATCCACTACGCAAATCAACTTTGGAGAATATTGTAGAGCCACTCAATTCATCAAGCATATCATCTAGCCTAGGAATAGGATGACGATAACGAATAGTAATATTATTAATGCCTCTACAATCAACGCACATACGCGACGTACCATCCTTTTTTGGCACTAAAATGATAGGAACAGCACAAGGACTAAGGGATTCGCGTATATAACCTTTGTCGAGCAGTTCTTGTACTTGATGCATAATCTCCTTCGTCTCCTCTGGATTGGTACGGTATGGTGCACGGTTGGGTAGTGAAGCACCGGGAATTAAGTCAATTTGATGCTCAATCCCTCGAATAGGTGGTAATCCCGGTGGCACGTCTTGTGGAAAGACGTCAGCAAACTCCTGCAAAATGTTAGTGACAGCAGGGGGCAAAGAGGAAGGCACGTCCTCGAGTGAAAATAATGCCTCTTTGCACACAAAAGCATAGCAAACAGATTTGCTAAAATCTAGCTCATCAATATCAGATTTGGTGGCAAGTAAACATGCACTTTTCAATTTAATTTCAGAAACAACAGTAGATGGTTTATTATTAGGCTTCATTTGGTGCTCAAATTCTTTTGCCACAATCTGATTTTCACTCTTATTTGTCTCCTGTTTTGCTTTATTAGCTCTATTAATATCATCTTTCAAAATGGAATCAGGAGTCATAGGAAGCAAAGTAATATTTTTATCGTTATGAACAAGAGTATACTGATTGTTTCTACCATGGTGTACAGAATTTTTATCAAATTGCCATGGTCTACCAAGTAATAAGGAACATGCTTGCATAGGTACCACATCACAATCAACATAATCAGCATATGTAGAGATACTAAAATGCACACGAACAGTACGTGTTACCTTAACCTTGCCGCTGTTGTTGAACCATTGGATGTAGTAAGGATGTGGATGTGGTCTTGTGGTGAGAGATAGCTTCTCCACCATCTCCATGCTAGCCAAGTTATTGCAGCTCCCTCCATCTATGATCACGCGAACAGAACGTTCCTTCACAACTCCCTTTGTATGGAACAAATTATGCCTCTGATTTTGCTCAGCTTGTGTAACCTGCACACTCAAAACACGTTGAGCAACTAAACATTCATACCTGTCAGCATCTTCAGGAGCCATGTATTGCGTCTCATGATCAGAATCGTCTCCACCGTGTTCGTCACGTGTAATAAGAGCTAAAGTCTCCTCATCATAGTCACTAGCGGACTCATACCCACCATCCTCAGTAACAATCATCACACGCTTAGATGGGCATTCTCTCGCATAATGACCTCCACCCTTGCAACGTCGACAAATAATATCATGTGTTTGCCCTGTTGATGCCATGGATGAAGAAGAGCTCTTTGCAGGCCCAGAAGGTGTGCTCTTGGCAGATAGTGGTGATTGTGCCTGCTTTATTGTATCATGGTTGGAGGTGGTAGCCGACGGAGGTGCCGGTGTAGCAGAACGTGTGGAAGTAGATGATGCACGTGGTGTCCATGATGAAGGTCGACCTGCAGAAAAGTTAGTCCGCGCCAATGCCTGTCGATCCTGCACTTCACGTTCAGCTTTACAAGCAAGATGGAATAAACGAGTGATATTAGTATACTCCTTATACTCTAGAATCGTCTGAATCTCTCTATTTAATCCACCCATAAAACGTGCAAGCATAGCTTCATTCTCCTCAACAAGACCACATCTAATCATGCCAGTTTGTAATTCCTGATAATATTCTTCTACAGAATTTTTTCCCTGTCTTAAGCGCTGCAATTTTTGAAGTAATTCACGTTGATAATATGGTGGAACCCAACGAGTACGCATAGCAGTTTTCAAAGCAGCCCAAGTAGCCGGAATAGGATATAATCTACAATGCTCAGACCACCAAACACATGCAAAACTAGTGAAAGCACAAACAGCAGCAGGAACACGTCTCTCCTCAGGATATTGTAAACATGTAAATCGTTGTTCAGTTTCTAACTCCCAAGTAAGATATATATCAGGAACATATCTACCCTCAAATGGTGGAATATTCAATTTTAGTTTAGGGAGATGGTCATGATCTCGTACCTGAGGGTGAGCCCTACCATTGCCATTATTTGCATGTGGACGACCTGGTGGTTGCTGTGCTGTTGGTGGTACGTAGTTCTGATTTTGATCAACCTCATCCTCATAATCTCCCACATAAGCATCCTCCTCCACATCGGCAGTAGGAGCCACAGAAGTATCAACAGCAGCACCAGCAGTTTGGCCCGACTGAAGAGGGACACGGCTCGCTCGGCGGAGGGCTGTTTCCCGACGTGGAGGTAGTCGGTGTTGTTGCTGTTGTTGCAGAGGTGCGGCAGGAGCAGCCGGTGGTGGTGGTGGAAAACGCGAAAGCAATTCAGCAAACTTGTTATTGAGCTTTGTTTCAAACGTCTTCTCCATGCCATCTATCTTCTCCATGGCCTCTTCAAATCTGTTTATCACATCTTGCACCTGTCCATTCATCATTTGCTGAAACGTATCATGAAGCTCCTTGTTCGTCAAGTTCTCCCAGTCAGTCTCGTCGGCTTGTGATCCTAGCATGGTTAGCAGCAATAGAAACACACAAGAATATGATCCTACAGACTACTAACAAGTGGTGGTGGTGGCGGGTGTCACAAATCCGTCAAGCAAATCTCAAATTCTTACCAGTTCTTACCCAGCAGCAGGCGGTGATCGGCAACCGTTGTAGTCAAAAACTCTCAAAAGCTTGGATAGAGCGATTGCCAGGGAGAGTCAAACGCATGACGTAGATGTATGTGGAGCTGGGAAGGCTTATAGTATGGTAGCAAAAAGGTTCAGCAATAATCAATTCAGAGATGCAAAGTTGAATAAACGCTCAACGACGGTACCGTGCTGGTCCTAGGCTAGACCGTGCTAGAGACGCGAGCCTAGAACACTAACAAAATCACGGCGCTGCACGTAAATAAGGGAAAAGCACACTCTGGAACTTGTTTTTTTCGCTCTTTTTTTTGCGCTCCTCTTTTTTTTGCGAAAAATCACTATAATGGCGAGTGTCTCAAAACTCTTCCCTCGTCAAACTGATAGGATGGGCACGAATTTTTTTTTTCACTTTTTTTCGGAAATCAGGGCAGCGACGACGAAAAAGTGCGACAAAAAATCACTATGATGGCACGTGGCTCAAAAGACTCAGAAAATCCTAAAAATTGGATCGGGAAAAAAAATTTTGCCCGTGAAAATTTTGGCCTAAAAACTGCCCGGGGGTCTCCAGACTCTTTTTTTATCCGAGACCTACGCAGGCAAGGAAACACGACTCGGAATTTAGATTGATCTCAAGAACAAACCTAATATGAGAAGAACTCGGATTGGTGTTGGATATATGGTTGTGGTATATGGCAGCGGTGGTGGTATATGGTAGCGGTGGTGGTATATGGATAGAGATTGGTGGTGGTATATGGATACGGATTGGTAGTGGTATATGGATATGGATTCAGAGCGGTGGCGGATAAGCAAAAGTGGTAGATGGGCGATGATGATGGTGCGGCGGCGGCGTGACAACTTATGACCAGAACTCGAAACTCTAAAAGACTAGACTCTAAGACCAGCAACTTGACACGACGATGCAACCGCAAATTCAACTGTAAAAAGATTATGCAAAGGCTCAGATTGGTTCAGATATGATGAACTAACCCTAATTTTTTTGTGTGGCTTTTTTTTCGTGGACTGTAGGTATGAAGAACAGACTCGATCTAATCTACGAAAAACTGTAAATATCTCACCGAGCAACCTGGAAATCTGATACCACTTGATAGAGGCTAAGGTGTCCCGATGTTTCGATGAGATGGTGGCTATCATTTTCTGTGGGAGTCGACCTTGACGATCCGACGACGAACGTGCGAGACGTCGCGCCTTAGCAATCGCTAAACCAACTTCCCAGGGTTATTGACCACGCCGGAGCACGATCAACCTGACCACAAGGGTCTGTTTCCTGTGAGCAAACGAAGAACAAGCAAGAAACTGAGATTGCAATCGGGATATTGCGAATATAAGATGAAAGCTTTATTGATCAAGGTGGGGTTCTGTGACGTCTTGGTCTGGTCGTTGGACACAAACGAAGTACGCGAAGTTGTAGCTATGGCGAACTTTTAATCTAAACAAAACCCAAAGTCTAAACGACGCCCTAAGGGCTGTATATATGGAGGAAGAGGGGGGAATTTCGTGGCCCTTGAGGGTGGGGTCCGAAACCAACCCTAACTCTTGTTTCCCCACACATACGGACTCTAAAAATAGCCTATACTTAAGTATTTCGAAATTACATGGGCCTAGCCCATTAATAAGGTGACGCAACACCTAGAATAGCCTATGGACGAATATTATGAAGTGGCATCTTGTATATTTCGTCCAAGGCTTCATGCCCTCCTTATGGCGGCTTCAAAGTCCTGAAATCATCACTTGTAACTCCGTTCTTGATCCCCTTGCGCATGCCATCAACTCCATGCGTGTTCTTGCTCCAATGTTCATCCTTCTCCAAGCTAGGCCCTTCATTTGTAAGCAAAACAAATGTATCCAATTTAGGCAGCATCATAATCTCATGAACATTAGAATCATTACCAAGAAACGGAAGTACCTGGTAATTTAATTGGCGTGCGCGAGCTCTAGTAATTGGTCCAGTATATGTAACAGTAGGGGCTGTGGGTGAAAGAATGGTATTGATGTCCTCATCACAGCTTATACATCGTAATCTACTAAACTTGCAGCACATTCTTATATATTTAGATGTTTGACACGATCACTATGTTGTGCAGCATCTACAAAATGGAGTTACTACCACAAAATCCAAGAAACATTGACAAACTGGTTATGGCCAGATTTGCGAAATGGTTCAAGAGCCATGTAAGCTTTTGAATTGTGCTGTCAGTTTTTTTAATATGTTGAGTACATAAGATGATCTGCTTGTCTATTTTCTAACCATAGGTTAAGAAGATGCGGGAGGATGTGCAGGCAGTTGATGATGCCCTTTACTCACTAGCAATGGGTCCTGATACTCGGGTAAGACAATATGAATCTTGCGTTGTTGGAGATGTGCGCTACAACACCCTTGCACGAGACGAAGGCAGGAAGACACAAAATAGTGCCATCATGAGCATGGACACGTATGACAAAGAGACAACTGAAATGTATGCTAACATAACAGACATTGTTCAGTTGTAGTATATCTCCAGTTTCGAGGATCATCGGTGTGTGGTTCTGTTGTGCTGTCGTTGGTATATCCTGTTTTGTAGGATCGCAAAACCCAGAGCTGATGATCATTTCAAATCCATCAATGTCAAGGCGGCGTACCAGACCAACGAGCCTTTTATTTTGGAAAATCAGGCAACACATATATTTTTCTTAGAAGACACATTTGCACGTAGCAATGATTAGAGAGTAGTGCAAAGGTCTGAGCAG